>NC_133327.1:349128017-349348017 GCF_042186555.1 Aquarana catesbeiana | reverse complement strand
TTACTTTAACATAAATATATAAGGATATCTGTATTTTATTTCTCCCCACAAGCACATTCAAAATATACCAAAACAAATTGTTCCAGGAGTCTGAAAAAAAATGTACATCTTTATATAGATTTCAGCCACTTATTTGTTCAAATTGACAGGAGTTTTTAAAAGAAATAAATATACAGTGAGTCAGGCCACTTTAAAACGATATGAAAAATATTTCCCTGGGCAGCATTAAAAAAAACATAGACAAAATTAACGTTTAAACTATTTTTGCATTTTATAAGACACATTTTTAAACATATGTACATAGTTAGCTTTCGTTGCCAGAAAGGCGTCCACCTAAACAACATTGGGATACCTAGAAATTGATCCATTTTCCCCTCCGATTGTAGCTAAACACTCAGAAACTGTTGTACCAGGCGCCCCAAAAGTTTGTGATCCGCTGGAAGGAATAGGTTAAATCGCCAAAGTTCTAGCATTAGCGGTGCAGTCAGTTAAATAACAGTTACAAGCGAAATGTTATATGAATTGCATTCATGGGAAATGAATTTGTGACAACACTTGGGGCCAGTAGGCCGGTCTACTGTCGTTGCCTCTGTTTGGCGTCTTTTAGTAGGCGCTTTAATAAACGCTAGAATGCAGTATGGGAAAACTCGTTTCATCGCCTCTAAAGCCTTTGTTTTGAGGATGCAAGAGGTTTACCTCCAAGATAATGTCAAAGAATTCAGCTTCTAGACAATAGGGTGAAAGGAGGCTGAAACGGGGAGCTCTTTTGTCCCCACAGCTCCTCTACCACAATGGATAAAAGCAAGACCCTGACAACACAAACATCTGGTGAAATAAAATAGAAAAAAAAAACAAAGTGCAAAAAAAATATAAATCTTTGATCAGGGCTTTCAGGATACTGACTGTAAAAGTGAAATGGCAGTTTGAAAAAAAAAAAAAATCTGTAAAAGCAAAATCTATAGGGGGTGTACCTGGCTTGTTGGGTGCAAGGATTCACATAAACCTAAATTCATTACTTCTGGGACTCTAAATTTACAATTAATATTGCTTATTAAAGCAATATTAAACTGTTAAAGGAGATGTACCTGGCTTGTTACAGTATGCAAAGATGCACCAATTAAGCAATAATTTAAAAAAAAAAAACATTTCTAGGACTCTAGGTTCACAATTAATATTAATAATTGCTGTAAAGGCAGACGCTTTTTAAAGGAGGTGTATCGGGCTTGCTAGAATGCACGTGTTAGGTATTATCTATGTAGAAAATAATCTTTATGGGACTCTAAATTCACAGACAGTGTTAATAATTGCTGCAAAGGTGAAAGCTGTTAAGGAAGGTGTACCTGACTTACTGGGTGCAAGGATGCACTAGGTATCAACTTACAAAGTAATATTTCTGGGACTCTCAATTCACAATTAATATTAATATAGTAATAATTGCTGTAAGGGTGGAGGCTGTTAGAGGTGTACCTGACTTGTTGGATGCAAGGATGCATTAGGGATCAACTTACAAAGTCATTTTTTTTCTGGGATTCTAAATTCCCAATTATTATTAATATATTAATAATTGTTGTAAGGGTGGAGGCTGTTAAAGGAGGTGTACCTAACTTGTTGGGTGCAAGGATGCATTAAGTATAATCTAATAAGAAATATTTCAGGGACTCTAAATTCACAATTAATATGAATATATTAATACTTGCTGTAAAGGCAGAGGCTGTGTAAATGAGAAGTGTATCTGATTTGTTGGGTGCCAGGATACACTTATTAGGTATAACCTAGAAAGGAAACTTTCTGGGACTTCAAATTCACAATTATTATGAATATATGAATACTTGATTTAAAGGCAGAGGCTGTGTAAATGAGAAGTGTATCTGATTTGTTGGGTGTCAGGATACACTTGTTAGGTATAACCTAGAAAGGGTACTTTCTGGCACTCTAAATTCAAAATTAGTATTAATTTATTAATAATTGCTGTAAAGGCAGAGGCTGGGTAAATCAGACATGTATCTGACTTGCTGGGTGCCTGGATACACATGTTAGGTATAACCTAGAAAAGAATCTTTCTAAATTCAAAATTAGTATATATTAATAATTGCTGTAATTGCAGAGGATGTGTAAATGAGAGGTATATCTGACTTGGGTATCAGGATACACTTATAGGTATAACCATAAAGGAATCTTTCTGGGATTCTAAGTTCACAATTATTAGTGATAAATTCTGAAAAGTTAGGGACTGTTTAAAGGAGGTGCAACTGACATGTAGGGTGCATGGATTCACTGGTTAGGTATAATCTTGAAACCAACATTTCTTGGACTGAAAGTTCACAATTAACAATTGCTGTGAAGGCAGAGGCTGGTGCACCTGACTTGTTGGGTGCAAGGATGCACTAGTTTGACATAATTTTGAAAGCAATATTTCTGAATCTATACAAATTAGCAAGCAATACTTGCTGTAAAGGAAGAGGCTGTTTAAAGAAGGTGTACCTGGCTTGTTGGGTGCAAAGATGCACTAGTTAAAGATAATCTTGAAAACAATATTTCTGAGACTATAAAAATGCACAAGAAATACCTACTGTAAAGGAAGAGGCTCTATAAAGAGGGTGTAGCTGGCTTGCTGGGTGCAAGGATACACTAGCTATAGATAATTTTGAAAACAATATTTCTGAGACTATCAATTGACAAATAATAATCACTGTAAATGCAGAGTCTGTTTAAAAGAGGTGTATCTGGCTTGTAAGGTGCAAAGATGCACCCATTAGGTATAATCTAGAAAGGCATATTTCTGGGACCCTAAGTTCACAAACTTTAACGGCATGACCTAGGGTTGACTGAATTATCTGAACTAATATTAAAAGAAGGAAGAATAGAATTCAATTCAGGACCTCCTAAGCACCAATCCCCCAGTGCATTATTTTGAAGCACGTTCTTGGTTACACTTAACCTCCTGTAGGACCTAAGGCCTCTTTGGTAAAACGATTCAATCAGAGGCTACATTGATTTTTTCTCTCCCTTTCAGTCCCTGTCTCAGCACTGGCTGAAAATGAAGTTTACTCAACATTTTTTTTTAAAAAAAGATGAGGCTATCCTTAAAAAAAATCTAAGTGCAGCCTTGTAAAGTTGGTGCCACTCAACATCAATGATGGTCTTCATGGTATGCAATCTGGTGTACCAGATAAGCAGCCTTAAGAAAAGGGGGGGGGGGGGGGCAAATAAAATGTACACCGATTTTAAAACACATCTTTTATAACAAATGTCCACAAGCAGGTAACAACTTAAAACAAAAAAAGAGCACTATAACATTGTGTCATTAAATCAATGGTAAACTGAAAAAAAGAAATTGCTCCCTGTTTCAATGTGTCAGTCTATTATTGTTTTTTTTGGAGAAATAAATCTTCCTCGAAGGGTTCATGTAAACTTCAATTTCCTCGCAGTGCAATTTAGACTCATAAATATTGTCAATGTTGTAATCTGCTTTTGTTTGTTAAAGGGCTCCGCATTAAATACATACAGCAGCTAGAATCAACATTGAGCATCATCATCACCACCACCACCATCCTCCCAGGGAATTAAAGCTAAATCTTGCTTTAACCAACGATTCTGTTGTACTGTATGTCTGAGTGGCATTTTTTTTTTTGCTAGACATGAGCTCCTGACATGTTTTTTTGTGTATACTCACTTCTACTCCATTGGCTGGGTAGTCGCCTGCAAAAAAGGTCAAAACACATCCTCACTACACCTGCTACCATTTATGATAGTCCAGTGAGACGCTTTGTTCTGGGCTAGTATCAAAAAAAGGGGACAATCAAAAGTTCTAAGTGATGGATGGTGGAGGATTCACTGGACAGGAGTCTGAACCCCAAGATGTGGTGGTGTGTCTCTGCTCCCCCCATATACATCCTCTGCCCCTGGGATAGTCCCTCCTGGTGGGGTCATCCTTTTCTCTTTCTGTCTCCTGTTACAAAACCAAACTCTGACCACCTCCTTTTCTAGCTGTAGACTGTCCGCCAACGAGGTGATCTCCTGGGCAGCTGGCTTGGGACACTTGAGGAAATGACTTTCCAAGGCCCCCTTGACGCTGACCTCAATGGAGGTCCTCTTTTTCCTTTTCCTCCCCTGAGCTGCTATCTTGTCTATGCTGGTGGGGCTTCCAGAAGACGAGTCCGCCTCTTCCAGCCACTTGTTCAACAAAGGCTTGAGCTTGCACATGTTCTTAAAGCTGAGTTGCAGGGCCTCAAACCTGCAGATGGTGGTCTGGGAGAAAACATTGCCATACAGGGTGCCCAGGGCCAGTCCGACGTCGGCCTGCGTAAATCCTAGTTTGATCCTCCTTTGCTTGAACTGTTTGGCGAACTGTTCCAGGTCGTCGGAGGTCGGAGTGTCCTCATCGGAGTGCTCGTGGTGTCCCTGGTGCTGAGAGTCCTGCTGCTGTTGCAGCTGATGCTGTTGGGGAGGCTGCTGGTGGCCGTGGTCGCTGTGGTGCTCCTCATGGGCGTCCCTCAGGCTGTGGTGGTGCATGCCTTGCCCGGATACCGGGTTGATCATGCCGTTGACTGTAAAAGAAGGCTGAGAGTAGATGAGTCCCTGGCCGTTGGTGGAAGCCATGCTGGGCAGGTGGGCTGGGGTTGTGGTCCTCCATGCCCCAGCACTGTGGTGGTTCCCATGGGCTGGATGGACCAGGTGAGGAGCTCTCCCTTGGTGTTGGAGGTGCTCCTCTCTGCTGGGTTGAACGCTGGGCTTGATGTCCTGCTGGCCCAAGGGGCTGGTGGACCAGGGCGATCCATCCCCGTGAGATAGAGCCGTGATCCACTGGTGTGCATGGCTCAGGGGGTGCCCGTTACTCTGCAACGTGTAGTCGCTCTGGACCAGAGTCCCAGCATCCCTGTATCCCGAAGCCTGCTGCATGCCACCGGGCTCGCTGTGCACGATGGACGAGCCGGAGCTCAGCAGGTTGTAGTGGTTAGACGCTGTGGTCGCCATGACTCTCCGAGCCCGACTGATAGCACTGGTTAAAGGAGCCGTGCATTTGACAGCTCCTTCCCCTCGCCCCGGGCGCCCCCCTCTCTCTCTCTCTCTCTCCTTCCCTCCGCTCTATGTCTCTGCCCCTCTCTCCCCTGCAGCAAGCTTGTGCCTGTGCACGCGTGCCCGGCACCGCCTCCCCCGCGCTCCCATTGGCTCCCTCCTCTTTGATTTACGTGGATACCATTAGCAACGCTAGGCAGCCGCCTTCGCCTATTGGTGGAGCCCTCCCAGCCTTCATCCCAGGCTGCAGAGACTGCTGCATCCACATGGAAGAAGAGCAATGAGAGGGGCGCTTTGTACATCGCAAAGTAAAACAATTCCAGCCACGAAACTTTCTTTGTCTGGAGCTCCGATTGTTACCTTGATCAGCCAGGCGTGTGTGTGTGTGTGTGTGTGTGTGCTGGCGGAGCCCCATCTCTGCTGAAACTTTCAATAAAACCTGCCAAGAGGTGATCACTGCCAGATGGGTCGCTCTGGAAACAGCACGCTTTTACACCCCTCCATATCTTCCGATCACTTCATAACCTAAAGATTTGACTTTCAGAATAGCGGTTGTGTCAGTGTGCACTGCGACAAGTCCTCAGCGATGATGTCATGGGATGAAGTGAAATGTCATTAGGAAAGCCTGTGGATACAGGACGACCGCTGCCAGGGCTGCTCATCATGGTGATGATGGTACCCAAGGATGGCATGAGCTCCCAGCAGGTGACCACATGTAAGCATTGAAGACTACGACTCAGAGAGGTCACCAGAGGAGTCAGACGCCGCTAATATCCTCATGTACATCAATCAATATGGCAGTTTAGGTGGAGAGCACCTCCGATCTGCTTTGCTGTCCGTCTGTGTGTGTGTGACAGTGTGTGTGTGTCAGTGTTTGTGTGTGTTAGTGTTTGTGTGTGTCAATGTGTGTGTGTGTTTGTGTGTGTTAGTGTTTGTGTGTGTCAATGTGTGTGTGTGTGTGTGTGTGTATGTCAGTGTTTGTGTGTGTCAGTATGTGTGTCAGTGTGTGTGTGTGTCAGTGCAGTGTGTGTGTGAGTCAGTGTCAGTGTGTGTGCATCATAGTGTGTATCTGCATCAGTGTGTCAGTATGTGTGTGTGTCAGTGTGTGTGTGTGTCTGTGTTAGTATGTGTGTGTGTGTCTGTGTCTCTGTGTGTGTCAGTTTGTGTGTGTGTGTGTCAGTGTGTATGTGTGTCAGTGTGTGTGTCAGTGTGTGTCTTAGTGTGTGTGTTTTGTCTCAGAGTGTGTGGGGGTCACTGTGTGTGTGTGCGTCAGTGTGTATGTGTGAGTGTGTGTCAGTTTGTGTGTGTCTCAGTGTGTGTGTGTGTCAGTATCAGTATGTGTGTCAGTGTTTGTGTGTGTGTGTCAGTGTGTGTGTTTGTGTGTGTCAGTGTTTGTGTATCAGTGTATGTGTGTCAGTGTATGTGTGTCAGTGTGAGTGTGTCAGTGTGTGTGTGTGTGTGTGTCAGTATCAGTGTCAGAGTGTGTTAGTGTTTGTGTGTGTGTCAGTATCAGTATGTGTGTGTGTCAGTGTGTGTGTCAGTGTGTGTGTGTGTCAGTATCAGTGTGTGTGTTTGTCAGTGTTTGTGTATGTGTTTGTGTGTGTGTGTCAGTGTGTGTGTCAGTATCAGTATGTGTGTGTGTCAGTGTGTGTGTTAGTGTTTGTGTGTATCAGTGTGTGTGTGTGTGTCAGTCACAGTATGTGTGTGTATCAATGTGTGTGTCAGTGTTTGTGTGTATCACTGTGTGTGTCAGTGTTTGTGTGTTGTGTCAGTGTGTGTGTGTGTGTCAGTGTGTGTGTCAGTGTTTGTGTGTATCAGTGTGTGTGTGCGTGTCAGTGTGTGTGTGTCAGTGTTTGTGTGTGTCAGTGTGTGTTTGTGTCAGTGTTTGTGTGTATCAGTGTTTGTGTGTGTCAGTGTGTGTGTGTCAGTGTGTGTGTGTGTGTCAGTGTGCGTGTGTGTCAGTGTGCGTGTGTGTCAGTGTTTGTGTGTGTCAGTGTGTGTGTGTGTCAGTGTGTGTGTGTATCAGTGTGTGTGTGTCAGTGTGTGTGTGTCAGTGTTTGTGTGTATCAGTGTGTGTGTGTCAGTGTGTGTGTGTGTCAGTGTGTGTGTGTCAGTGTTTGTGTGTGTCAGTGTGTGTGTATCAGTGTGTGTGTGTCAGTGTGTGTGTGTCAGTGTTTGTGTGTATCAGTGTGTGTGTGTCAGTGTGTGTGTGTCAGTGTTTGTGTGTATCAGTGTGTGTGTGTCAGTGTGTGTGTGTGTCAGTGTGTGTGTGTCAGTGTGTGTGTGTCAGTGTTTGTGTGTATCAGTGTGTATGTATCAGTGTAGATTGTGGTGCTGATCAGAATGACAGATAGCTCTCCCTGGTTCCAGGGTATGACTAACTGCAATCTTCCTATCGGAGCTGCTTGTAATGATGTGTTTATTTCTGTATCGATCCGTGCAGTACACACTGCCATTATGTGTTCCTATCACCTAGATTAGTTATTGGCGATGCTGTGTCCCCACACTCTCTGTATCCATTCCACCAGCTGGGCGGTAACCCCTACAGCAGGATGCATCCTAAACCTTGGTTGCTATGGGTTACTGTATTGTGCCAATGGGTCCTCTGTGCTCTGTTCGGGCTCTATGTATTATTATGCAGGTGATAGAAAGGAGGTCAGGAACAGGAAAATAGACAATTGTACCATTGGGGTAGATCGTGATCGCTGGGGGAACACATCATCCCACGCTAATCCGACTTTTCAGACTTTTAAAAGGGTCCCAACTGAGTGCTGTACCAATCACTTTTTCATAGAACATTTTGCTATTGGCGTGACCAGCAAAGAATAGTCGATGGGTTCTGTGTAATACTACCTGACCAACAATCTATATGTACAATCATATTTACCAAAATAATATCATATAAGGAGCCATCTCATCTGTTCAATTAGTTTGTATCTAATCGGGTAGATCTAAAGATGATTGTACAATCAAGTTGTAACATGTGAGGTGAGCTTAACATATAGTAAAATGTTTTTTTTTCTAGCTCAGACTCTATGGTGTATTTACTAAAACTTGAGAGTGCTAAATCCGGTGCAGCTGCGCACGATAGCCAATCAGCTTCTTACTTTAGCTTGTTCAATTATGCTTTGACAATACAATCTGGAAGCTGATTGGTTTCTATGCAGAGCTGCACAGAGCTGCACCAGATTTTACATTCTCCAGTTTTAGTAAATCAACCCCTATGCACACCCCTAAATGGCAAAACGGAACCCAACTTTATATTTTAAGTAAGTTATTAAGCTAGTAAGTTATTAATTGACTGTCGGTGTGTGGTCTTATCAGATAGACCAAAGGTGACCATACACTATACAATCTGATAGATCTGCAATTAAATATGCAGGCAAGGCCTGCCTATTTTCATAGAATAGGGGTTTTAGATTTGTCCTCCTATCAAATAGTTTTGGTAAATCTCAGAGATAGTACAGCCAGCCTGTATAGTGTGTGGTCTACGTTTAGCACCAAGTGTTTCCCAAGTAGATAAGCATCTATGGTCACTCAGTAACTGTCATCATAATACTGTCTAGGGTCTTTACAGCTGTAATACATTCCATTAAGTTCTCAGAACAGTAACAGCAGTGCGTTGCTAAATGGCCCTGGGAGGAAAGAGTTAAACGTGAGGCTGCCTGTAATCACTAATAGGTAAAGTACAATCACAGTGTCAGATAACATCAAGCAGAGGACTGTCAGGGGACTGTATCAATATCCTGCCTGGTGAATGGAGAACAGTGCAGACGGTGCACTGCATTAACTGGATACACTGCACTGCACTGCTCTACATCGGATTCCCAGCCATCCACTCCACACCATTCTTGGGCTTGGGATAGCATCTCCAGAGGTTTAGGTACCTGATAGGACGAGCTTAGTATATTACACGTGTTAGTTGTACTCCGTTACTTACTGCTTGCTGCATGGCTCATATCGTGCTGGGTCAGAAACTGAAAATGAAGTCTAACACAGCAATCCAACAGAACATTAATAATATTATATATATATATATATATATATATATATATATATATATATATATATATATATATATATATATATATATATATATATATATATATATACTGAATCTCCAGATAGGAAGGTAACATATCACACACAGATACATTTCTGAAAATGTAGCATCTCTCTCTCTCTCTCTCCTAGACACCAGGTACTATATAGGTTATGTAAGTGGATCTAGATAATAAATAGGAATACTATATATAGTATATAGGTTTATCTAAGTGGATGTAGATACTATACAAGTATACTGTATGCAAGAATTTTAAAATGATCTAGATATTAATAGGTTATGTAGGTGGATGGAAATACTATATTAGAGAACTGTGTTATTTAAATATATCTAGATACTATAAAGGAGGTGGATGTAGATACTATATAAACATACTGTAAGATTATCTAAATGAATCTAGATACAATATAGATTATGCAGTTGGATAAGTATACTGCATATAAGATAATCTAAATGTATCTAGATACTATATAGTTTATGTAGGTGGATTCAGATACTATATAACTATACTGTATATAAAAATATTTAAATGTATCTAGATACTCTATAGATTATGTAGGTGGATGTGGATACTATATACGTATACTGTATATACGTTTATTAAATGTACCTAGATACTATATAGATGTAGATACTATATATGTATACTGTATATAAGATTATCTAAATACTATATAGGTTATGAAGTTGGATGAAGATGCTATATAAGTATACTATGTAGATGTATATAGGATTATCTAGGTGGATGTAGATACTATATAAGTACGCTATCTAGATGTATATAAATACTATATAGGTATACTATGTAGACGTATATAGGATTATGTAGGTGGATGTAGATACTATATAAGTATACTATCTATAGATGTATATGGATACTATATAGTTATACTACGTAGATGTATATAGGATTATCTAGGTGGATGTAGATACGACATACATTGTTCCATTTTATCCTCAGCTTGTTATTCAGACTCTTCCTGAGTTCCCTACTAGTGGATTTAGTAGTGATCCCACACAGTGCTGTTGCTTGTAGAGGTCCTGTAACACACATGGGAATGAGATGAAGTAAATGTAAATGAGGTTTCAGTGAGAGAAGTCCTAGGAGGTGAATGACAGAGTGCTAGGTGCGCTATTAGCTGCTCTGGAGATCCAGGCTCCTCTCATGTCTGTGGAAGGTGAAGGTGATGCTGTGCCTGGGATACACACTGCAGAGCTGGGTTCAGCTATTCCATTCTTCAAAGCAGCTGTACAAATACCAGGGCTGTGCTCCATTTCAAATATCCCAGATTTCAAACGGCTCCTACAAAGCTTTCAACTAGTGCATTATGCCTTCTAACTAGCCCCGGATTTGTCAAATACTAATACAAGGACAGACGCATGCCTCTGTCTATATCATTTCTGGATTAGGTGTACTTCTAGCAAACGTGCACTAAGCTCATCTGTCATACATTTGTACATCACCTGCATACCACAAGCCATCAATGCAAAGCAGTCTCTGCTTAAAAACACAAAATGCTCCATAAAACCAGTTACAGTTAAGTTATGATAAATATAGGCAGACGGCATGCATATAGGTGTAAGTCTATCTATCTATCTATCTATCTATCTATCTATCTATCTATCTATCTATCTATCTATCTATCTATCTATCTATCTATCTATCTATCTATCTGTCTAATCTATTCTTCTAGTATCTATGTATTTATCTGTCTATCCAAAAATATCTACAACTGTTAATTTCTTTTTACATAATATGAATACAATGTGCTAATGAGTTTGGTAACACATATTTCATTTATATTTCATAGTGGCATTGTCTGTATATGCATCTGTTTTCATGTTTGTATTTTTTCTAAACAAATTTACATTTCCTAGTCTGGGTTATGCATCTATCTATCTATCTATCTATCTATCTATCTATCTATCTATCTATCTATCTATCTATCTATCTATCTATCTATCTATCTATCTATCTATCTATCTATCTATCTATCTATCTATCTATCTATCTACCTATCTCTCTCTCTATCCATCTAATCTATTCTTCCAGTATCTATGTATTTATCTATGTATCCTAAAATATCTACAACTGTTAATTTATTTATTTTTTATTATTTATTTTATTTTTACATATATTTCATAGTGGCATTGTCTGTATACACATCTTTTTTCATGTTTGTATTTTTTCTAAACAAATTTAAATTTCCTAGGCTGGCTTATGCATCTATCTATCTATCTATCTATCTATCTATCTATCTATCTATCTATCTATCTATCTATCTATCTATCTATCTATCTATCTATCTATCTATCTATCTATCTATCTATCTATCTAATCTTCCAGTATCTATGTATTTATCTATCTATCTACAACTGTTAACAAATGTTTTTACTTAATATGAATACAATGTGCTTATGCGCTTGGCTACAGATATTTCAACATTGTCTGTATATACATCTGTTTTTATGTTTGTATTTTTTCTAAACAAATTAAAATTTCCTAGTCTAGGTTGTCTATCTATCTATCTATCTATCTATCTATCTATCTATCTATCTATCTATCTATCTATCTATTTATCTATCTTCTTAAATTTCATAGTCTAGGTTGTCTATCTATCTATCTATCTATCTATCTATCTATCTATCTATCTATCTATCTATCCACTTAAATTTCATAGTCTAGGTTGTCTATCTATCTATCTATCTATCTATCTATCTATCTATCTATCTATCTATCTATCTATCTATCTATCTATCTATCGTATCTATCTATCTTAAATTATTTACAACTGTTAGCACATTTTTCAGTTACAATATAAATACAATGCTTATGCTATTGGTAACAAATATTTCAATCTAGTGGCATTGTATATGCATTTGTTTTTATGTTTGTATTGTTTTCTAAACTCATTTAAAAGTCCTAGTCTGGATTAAAATCACCAGCACACCCATACTGCTATAAATCATAATATGATAGGGCACACATGTTGATTGTGTACACCATTAGGTCATTGGAGTTGCCCTTTTCATGTCTGCATTGCACCCTCCAAGCCATTCAGCCTACATCTCAGAGGATGACCTTTGTCCCTCTCCCAGATATTCTCACATAAGTTAAATTGTTAGTTGCTTAGGGTGACAAATAATACTGCTTTAATAACACCTCAAACTGTTCCTGCTGTACAATCTGTCCCTAGATCACTTTCTGATGTGATCACTTAGCTTTATCACGTTTATTTAATATATGTGTATAGTTTCAAACCTATATTTAAAATATATATGTTTCGTTTTCAAACCTTTGCTAGCATCACCAAATAATTAGCTATTTCATAGAAGAAATCTAGACAACTAATGATTCTACTAATAAATAAATAAATAAATAAATAAAATATATGCATGACTCTTACTTAGTTCCTATGTGTATACACCGTTGAATATGTTGACATTTCAATATTTACTTGATGTAATTTTAGTCATCATACAACAAAGTCACTTAATTTAACAAAACACCATCATGAAATAAAACGTTTGTGCACCCATCAAAAATATGTCACTATGTTTGCCAATAATGGCAGCTGCCAGGGTCTCAGTAAAGATCCTGGCTGGTGGGGGTAGTTAAAACATTTGTTTTGTTCTGTGGATGTGAGGAAAAAAAAACAGATAGATTGAACAGCGAGGAATAAAGTGTTTTTTCACAGAAGTTTCCATTAGTTTTGTATGTATGGTATATCCATTTTTGGTTCACTAACTCTGGATTGGTGAAGGAATGGGTTTGAGGCTTTAGTTGGGTTTTTCAATGAAAATGAAGGTGTCTCTTTGTAATGCATATCACTGGACGCATTTAATGTAACCATTGTGGAGAGTGAATGTTGTGGTCTCCCCCACCCTTCCCCTTTTAACCTCCCCTGTATGAGCCATTCAATGTCGCACACTCAGTCCATGTCTCCAGTCCTGTTCTTAGAAGACAAGGAGGCTGATTTGGTGCCTAAACCCAGCTTCTGAATGGGTGTTCAACTTTAAGGGCCAAAGGGACAAAACTGAGGCCCAGGCTTCACATCTGATTGCTTAAAAAAAAAAATCCCCTCTGCACAAAGAAGCAGCTGGCTTCTCTAATGAAACAGCTAAGACTACAGTATAAGGGATACATTTATGACAAGCCTAGAGTAACACTTGCTACTTGCTTTTCCCCAAGGCATATATAAAACACATTTCAAAGGAAGAGAGAGAGAGAAAGAAAAAAAAAAACAGTCTAAACAAAATGGATATAAAATGAGGAGTATCATAGCTCTTAACTAATATTAAAACATATTTCATATGCATATATGTATCAGTTTTCAAATTGCCCACTTTCCAGGTGATTCTGTGACAGGATATTTATTCCCATAAGAAAAATAAATGGAAGATTTTAACTCAAGTTCCTAAAGTTACTTTGAATGTGTTCACCCACTACTGTTTCTCATTGCTGTAATTTCAGATGCATCTGTATATCATGCTTTGATAGTCATATATGGTTGTATTTTGAATTGTTGACATTAATGCTATTAGCTTTGCATTAATTTGAGATAAAAGGCTCCAAGTTGGAAGAAAATATGAAAACTTTACATTTTAAAACAAAGGGAAAATTATTATGGCAGCGATGTTTCCAAAATATATGATGCATATTGGGCACAGTCACTGATCTCTTTCTTTAAGCCTGCATGCCATAACATATTGCATATTGCTATCTTAGTTTTAGAGTGACTGTATGTAATTAAGTCTCAATGGCTTTGCATTCTGTTGTTAGTTAGTATGAGTTGTTATATCAATGGCAGAAAAAGAGCTGCGCAAACTGTTGGCGCTATATAAATCCTGTATAATAATAATAATAATATTATCAACTTAATGTTATTTGTGATGCAATATATCTCTAAATACTTTCAAATGGAGAATTACTAAATATTTAGGGATAACAATACCCACAGACATGAGATCAGAGTATATTTATTGAAGGTTGGGTATTTTTTTTTTTTTTATTGGGTGACTTTTTTTGATTGTCTAGGTAACTGCAGGTTGGATTGGCATATTTCTGTCAGTTCCCCCAAAATAATGCCGATGTTGGAGCGGTCTAATCTGCAGTTCTCCTAACATTACTTTGCAAACTCAGGCAATATAAGTGTGAATAATAATTTAGAAATTGTTTAAGAAATAATAGAGGTGGGACCATGCTTATACATTTCACCATAATCCATTATCTATGACTTGCCTTATTATATCAAAGACAAGAACTAATGCTTTGCTGTGTTTCTATTGTAAGCAGTCAACTTTGTGATGCTTCTGAGATCCTATGTAGCCAGTTGGCTTTGTGATCATTGGTGACCAAATCCCCTGTATGCCAAGGTCATGGATTAAAAATTCACATACTTCGGGTGTGGATTTGTGTACACCCCAATTAACTTAATTGTCAAGAGGTCTGACTGATTTTTTTATGAGTAAATATATATATACATTTGCATACTTTTTTATTTTATTGTTTTGTTTGTCCTGTATTTATATGCTATATACATTTTATGCAGTGTTTAGAGAGCCAATTACATCATTTTTTTCCCCTTAAAGCTTACAATCTACTGTTCCTACTGTGCTTATAAAACATTCATATACTGCTAGAGCCAGTCTGGTCAGAAACTATAATTATGCTGGCAATACATAGACAAGCATATACACAATTGCTAAAACACTAGTTTTAATGCTGAAATAAAAGAAGGCTTGTTTAAATAAAAAAGTTACAAAAAAATGTACATATATATATATATATATATATATATATATATATAGCCTTTTTCTAAACCCAAACATTGTCTCTTATGAAGTTTAGTGGATCAATTATTCCTTTAAAAATAATATTTAGAATTTTTAGATATGAGGCTATTTATTATACTAAACTGAAATGTGTAGCGATCATTTCTGAGATCAGTTAGAAATGATACTGTCTGTGATGCAATTGTTGGTTTAATGATCACCAAAAGCCTGATAGCACAAGCATTGTATTTGGCAGTATGTAGGTAATATACCCCAACATGAATGGCTAAGGGTAAATTAAAGGGAATCTGTTATACTTAATTTCGTTAAAGTGAATGTATATCATATTTTGAGTGAGTATATATTTTGAGTTACCACAGTGTTTACTTTAAAGTAATTTTTGATGACAGAGGGATTTATAAATTAACCACCAGGTCTTAGAGCTCTTAGTGGCTCAGTTGAATCTCACTACCTGTGCTTTTGATATATAAGCCAAAGAGGGAATGAATTGTTTTCAGCAAGTTGGTTGACTCATGGAGGCTTATTTAACCACTTCACCTCTGGAAGATTTACCCCCTACATGACCAGGCCATTTTTTTTAAGATACTGCACAGCATTACTTTGCTTTCTTTTGGTGGTATTTGATCACCACTGCATTTTTTTATTTTTGGCACTATAAACAAAAATATACTTTTTTACTTTCTGCTATAAAACATATCCAATAAAAAAATGTAAACAAATCGAATTTCTTCATAAATTTCAGCCAATATGTATTCTGCTACATATTTTTGGTTAAAAAAAATCCCAATAAGCGTATATTGATTGGTTTATGCGAATGTTATAGCGTCTACAAACTATGGGATATATTTATAGATTTATTTATCCTATACTAGCAATGGCGGTGATGGGCAACTTATAGTGGGACTAACTGACACTTTGCGGGAACCAGTGACACTAATACAATGATCAGTGCTAAAAAATATGCACTGTCACTGTATTAGAGAGACTGGATGGGAAGGGATTAAACATCTATGACAATCAAAGGGTTAACTGTGTGCCTAGCCAGTGTTTTTTGTGTACACAGGGTGCTGGTTTCGCTAGGGGAAGATATCGATTCGAGTCCCTGCTTTGCAGAGACACAGGATCGGTCCCTTCCCACCCTGTCAGAACTGAGATATGCCTTGTTTACATAGGCATATCTCAGTTCTCTGTGTTTTACTGATGATCGGTGGATGCCGGAGGACATTGAGTCCCCGGCACCCACAGATCGGCTTCTGCTGTGAATTATCACAGCAGCAGTGGCCCCTCCGGCAGCGTGTATGCGCCCCCTGCAGACGGGAGTTTAGGATCATGTATATACGTGTTCCTGCCCACAGCTGCCACCCTATAGCAGTAAAAGTGCTATAGGCCGGTCAGCAAGTGGTTACACTTACCCCCTTTTTTCAACTTTAGAACAACTGGAGCACAGTGCCATCCAACTAATAACCTAGGTGAGAAAGTGCGCAAGAGATGTGCACCTACGCCAGGTATGCCGTGATGCAGTACTGTTTAAAATGTATTTATAATTCAGGTACCATGCTGCTCATACCCGCATAAAGTACAAGTTGAACAGAATTATAACGTACTAAATAAAATGAATGTAAATGAAGAAAATGTGAGAAAAGCACCTGGATTCTGAAAAAAACATACACAAAGGAAGACGCATTTGCAGGTGCAGTATGTGACTGGCAGTATTATGGCTGATATTTGCCTGCCAAAGCAATGCTTGATTTGGTAAATGCTTGGTGACAAGGAGCAGTAAAGACAACTGCTGTGTAGAATTGCAAAGAAGGAAGTGTAGCTCGAGTATGTAATCAGCAAGTATGGCTGTCACCATTAACATGTATAATTGCAAACTATACACTGAAAGACACTTTTTAAAATGTTTACATGCATTGTTAAAAATATTGTTACTGTTGTTAAGAATATTTACATAAATAAATATAGATATAATATGTATATATATTTGTATATATATATATATATATATATATATATATATATATATATATATTTGTATATATATATATATATATATATATATATATATATATATATATATATATACAGCCCAATAAGCATTTCTTTTAACTTAGATTATTGAATGCTACTACTAATGCTAGGTGGTCTAATACTAAAACTTCTTCAGAATGACAATAATTGCTGTTTACTAGCCATAGATATATGCAAGCCAACTTAGCTCCTTTTTTGTAGGGCCCATCCTGTCACCATCGCCTTATGAGACTTCAAATGATATAGTGAAAGAGCAATACTACAGATGGGGCGCCCTGCTTACAGCACCTCAATGATTTATATAGAGTGTACATGCTATATCAGGAGAGCAATACATTTAAACGATAGTCTGTCTACATCTCAGCAGTTCTTGTAACACACTGCATTAATAATAAAGCAGCCACCCTCAAAGTATTCTTTTCTCTGATAACATATGATGTTCTTTAAAAGTTAATCAGTTCATAAGAAAAGAGGAAATGGATAATGATATTCACATTTAGAAAAAAAAAACTGCTTGAAAGAAATCAATGTAATGAAGAGAACATTTGTAGTAATTTGTTGATAATTATCAGAATCACCAAATATTCGCAGAGGCTTTAACATTACGTGTTGAAAGAAAAGGAAAACATATTATTTTAATAGTCTGATATGCAAACTATCGACCATTCAATTACAAGGCTTAATAATGCATACATGATGTGATCTTGTTATTTAGACGAGGAGGTCTGCAATAATTCACTCTAAAAGACCGAGTGTGCTCTTACATCAAGTGAAAACCATTGCTGAGGACCAGGGGCCCCTGCCAAACTACAGTTAAGAGAATAAAAATTAATGGCTGAGAATCTGAGCGTTAAATTAACATTAATTATATGACCTGCCTGCTGGAAAGATTAAATTTCTTACGCCCTAATTAGATAACGTCTCCTCATACATCAAACAATTTCCATTTGCATTTTCAGATTTCTGTATTAAAATTCAGAGAGGGGTTTCCTGCTCTGTTTTTCTTGTGTTTTGAGCCCAGAGAACAACAGGCTCGTCTTGTTACATCTCCTGGTTCCTGTGTGGATTGCGAGGTAATGCAGGCAGTGCAGTCCTGCTGTCCTCTGCTTATATTACCCTGGTGTATAAACTGGACCACTGCCATGGATTTTAATAGGGACATTTAACATGCCAGCACAAGGGAGCATGTATCTATCTATCTATCTATCTATCTATCTATCTATCTATCTATCTATCTATCTATCTATCTATCTATCTATCTATCTATCGATCGTATATATATATATATATATATATATATATACGGTATCTCACAAAAGTGCGTACACCCCTCACATGAAAATATTTTATTATGTCTTTATGTCTTTTCATGTGACAACACTGAAGAAATGACACTTTGCTACAATGTAAAGTAGTGATTGTACAGCTTGTATAACAGTGTAAATTTGCTGTCCCCTCAAAATAACTCAACACACAGCCATTAATGTCTAAACCCCTGGCAACAAAAGTGAGTACACCCCTAAGTGAAAATTTCCAAATTGGACCCAATTAGCCTTTTTCCCTCCCCGGTGTCATGTGACTCATTAGTGTTACAAGGTCTCAAGTGTGAATGGGGAGCAGGTGTGTTAAATTTGGTTTTATTGCTCTCACTCTCTCATACTGGTCACTGGAAGTACAACATGGCACCTCATAGCAAATAACTCTCTGAGGATCTGAAAAAAGAATTGTTGCTCTACATAAAGATGGCCTAAGCTATAAGAAGATTGCGAAGGCCCTGAAACTGAGCTGCAGCATGGTGGACAAGACCATACAGTGGTTTAACAGGACAGGTTGCACTCAGAACAGGCCTCGCCATGGTCGACCAAAGAAGTTGTGTGCACATGCTCAGCGTCATATCCAGAGGTTGTCTTTGGGAAATAGATGTATGAGTGCTGCCAGCATTGTTGCAGAGGTTGAAGGGGTCGGGGGTCAGCCTGTCAGTGCTCAGACCTTACGCCGCACACTGCGTCAAATTGGTATGCATGGCTGTCATCCCAGAAAGTAGCCTCTTCTAAAGATGATGCACAAGAAAGCCTGCAAACAGTTTGCTGAAGAAAAGCAGACTAAGGACATTTGGTTCAGGTGGTGTCAAGCATGTGTGGCGGCAACCAGGTGAGGAGTACAAAGACAAGTGTGTCTTGCCTACAGTTAAGCATGGTGGTGGGAGTGTCGTGGTCTGGGGCTGCATGAGTGCTGCCGGCACTAGGGAGCTAACGACCCCAAACACACCTAAAGATGACCACTGGCTTGCTAAAGCAAGCTGAGGGTAAAGGTGATGGACCGGGCAAGCATGTCTCCAGACCTAAACCCTATTGAGCATCTGTTGGGCATCCTCAAACGGAAGGTGGAGGAGCGCAAGGTCTCTACCATCCACCAGCTCTGTGATGTCATCATGGAGGAGTGGAAGAGGACCCCAGTGGCAACCTGTGAAGCTCTGGTGAACACCATGCCCAAGAAGGTTAAGGCAGTGCTGGAAAATAATGTGGCCACACAAAATATTGACACTTTGGGCCCAATTTTGACATTTTCACTTAGAGGTGTACTCACTTTTGTTGCCAGCTGTTTAGACATTAATGGCTGTGTGTAGAGTTATTTTGAGGGGACAGCAAATTTACACATTTATACAGTACCTGACCACGAGATTGTGTTTCCAGCGTGATCCCATCGCGCTGGCTCTCTGCGACAGGGTACTGTGAATGTCGCGCTGGCTCACTCATCGGGAAAGAAAAACTTTTTCCCTTTAGCAATGAGCGACAGGTGCTGCTGACAGCTGTCTTGTATGAATCCTGAGGGGGAATGCTGCGCCAAATTTTAAATGAAAAAACCAGCGTGGCTTCCCCCCAGGGGCATACCGGGCCCTCAGCTCTGGCATGGATTGTAAGGGGAACCCCTATGCCGAAAAATCGGCGTGGGGGTCCCCCCAAAATCCATACCAGACCCTTATCCGAGCACGCAGCCCGGCCGTTCAGGAAAGGGGGTGGGGACAAGCGCCCCCCCTCCTGAGCCGTACCAGGCCGCATGCCCTCAACATGGGGGGTGGGAGCCTCGGGGGAGGGGGGGCCCTGTGGGCCCCCCCACCCCAAAGCACCTTGTCCCCATGTTGATGAGGACAAGGGCCTCTTCCCTAAAAACCCTGGCCGTTGGTTGTCGGGGTCTGCCGGCGGAGGGCTTATCGGAATCCAGGAGCCCCTTTAATAAGGGGTCCCCCAGATCCCGGCCCCCCACCCTATGTGAATGAGTATGGGGTACATCGTGCCCCTACCCATTCACCTAGGGAAAAAAGTGTCAATAAAAAAACCACAGTACACAGGTTTTAAGAGTAATTTATTAGGCAGCTCCGCGGTCTTCTTCCGACTTCGGAGGGTCTTCTTCCGACTTCTCCCGGTGTTTGGCCTCTTCTCCCGGTGTTCCGCCTCTTCTCCCGGGCCCCTCCGCTATCTTCTTCCAGCTCTTTTGCTAGCGAGGGACCCAGTCTGCTGCGCTGTCTTGTCCCGTCTTCTCTTCTTCTTCTCTTCTCTTCTTCTCTTCTCTTCTTCCGAAGTTGACACGACTCTCTCTCCGTCTGGAATGCTGTGTGTGAGCTGTGGAGCCATTTATATAGGCGGTGACCCTGCCCCCTTGTGACGTCACGGTCCCAGCATGCTGGGACCATGACGTCACAAGGGGGCGAGGTCACCGCCTATATAAATGGCTCCGCAGCTCGCACACAGCATTCTAGACATAGAGAGAGTCGTGTCAACATCGGAAGAAGAGAAGACAGGACAAGACAGCACAGCAGACCGGGTTCCTCGCTAGCAAAAGAGCTGGAAAAAGATAGCGGAGGGGCCCGGGAGAAGAGGCGGAACACCGGGAGAAGAGGCCGAACACCGGGAGAAGTCGGAAGAAGACCCCGGAGCTGCCTATTAAATTACTCTTAAAACCTGTTTACTGTGTTCTTTTTTAATTGACACTTTTTTCCCTAGGTGAATGGGTAGGGGTACAATGTACCCCATACTCATTCACATAGGGTGGGGGGCTAGGATCTGGGGGCCCCCTTATTAAAGTTTTCCTTTCCCGATGAGTGAGCCATCTCGGCGCTGGCTCCTGCAACGGGGCTCGCAGCTGTCAATTCTCGCCGATAACTGCGGCGAGATTGACACAATATCGCAGTCACCTACTGTACAAGCTGTGCACACGCTATGTGTGTGTGTGTGTGTGTGAGACCTCTATGCCTGGCCTGTATAAGATATAATCACTGAGGACAATCCTCATCAGATAGTTTGAACTCACCAAATACCAATTCCATCCATAAGATGCTTTTTTTCTGAACATCAGGTTACAGCAGATGACAAGATACAAACAGATGAATAGGTTGTAGTATTTATGCGGTCAAAAGATGATATTGCCTGTAGCTTACAATGCAGAATACATGTGCCCTGCTACATGTGGCTTGTAGCTGCATCCATGACACAGGAAGTACAAACTCAGGAAGAAGCGTGGAGCATTACATATAAAAGGAAGTGTGTCATAACATAAGGGAAAATAAACTTGAGAAAACAAGTGCATTACCACAAAAGGTCACTAGATGGCAGCATGTTAAATAATATAAATGTGCATAGAAAATGGTTAGGAAAACAGTCTATATGAATTCTATGCCCCGTCAGGGCAGCACATGTGTAACAAGCATTTTTGTCACAAAGCAATGAGACTATATATATATATATATATATATATATATATATATATATATATATATATATTATATATACAAAATGCATACGCACACATTATAAAATTAATGGTTGGTATAACACTATTGTTATTTTTTTCTTTAAATATGTGCGTGCATGTCAGGACACTAGCTCTATCCCTGATGGTAAAGACATGACAGAAAAAAAATGGAAAAGAAAGAAAAAACAAAGTCTTGCTGGGAAAGTCCTGGTGACATCTTTTGATAGATCAGCGAGTTGGCAGGTGGCTGTGCGTAATCTTGTATGTGATATAACTATTTATGTGTTATGTATAACTCATTGCTGTCTACTATATTGCCACAAAAGTGACAGTTTTGCAGCTATGATACTCTTTTAAGTTACATCTTATATTTCAAGTAGAGGGATCACTTCTGTTATTTTGGTTTGGCTATGGGCTGCTGCATGCCAGATAGTGACAGAATTATCAAGAGAGCAGGGACTCTCCAAAGATTGCTGTATGCTGACTAGTCCCTCTTGTGGTTAGATTTACAATCTTTCCTTTCGTTAAAAAAAATATCTATTTTGTATGCATTTTTAGGGTACTTTGATTCACTTTTAAGTGTGTTTTAAGGTTCGGTAAGGTTGTTTCGCATTTAAAGAAAAAACATAGCCTTTTCATTGAAAAGATTCCTGTTTACAGATAATATTATCAAATCTGTTAATGTCTTTAAAATAAAAAACCTTGTTCCTAAGTATAGATTATACTTAAAAGGTTGGTGATCTTATTTTAAGTGTACCAGAGACAAGTTCTATAATTAAAGAAAATGCATTCTCTCTGCAATTCCTAATGATGCCAAACACTTATAGGACTTCTGCTAGCCAAAGTCCATCTGATCTAGTTTGGCATTGTTGAGGTTCTCCTAAGTGATATATGTGAAATGTAAATTGTATTAAGCGGTTACAACGAATGCATCATAGATGCAGTTATCATGTGGTTTGTATGTGCTCACTTTATTTACAGTGGCCTTATCTGTGTGGTTAATAGAATGATACAAATGCAGCATGCCATGCCAGTATGCATAGTTGAACAATGCCTGTTAAATCATAATGATTTTGGATGCAGTGTTTTTTTAACTGGCTTAAAGTGCTAATCGTGAACCTAACTTCAGAAGTCAGTAAAGAGATCCTGCCTACAACGTGCAGCCGTAATGCTGCATAGCGATATTAGTGGCCTAATTTTGTCAGGCTCTTTAATTTGTGTTTGTTTTAGGGTCAGAAGCAGCATGAACTTGTTGTTGACACAGGAATATCTGCCCTTAGCAGCACACTACTGCATACTTTTGGGCAGTACGGCACCACATTCACCTATAGCCATAGCTGTTAATCAAATTGGATAATTATCCATTACTAGAAGCCCTAAAGGGAAAGTCAGAAAATGTTCATCTGCAGCTGTTGGGGGAAGAGCAGGTTGCTTATCCACAGGTCAAAACAGTGGTTGAGCCACACCTTCGAGAGGCAGTGCACATCTGCTTTATATTCTGGCAGTGGGCCTTTTATACAGACAGAGCACTGGAAAGAGGTGTTAGATTTGATATTTAAGCCTCAATCCTTCTAGTTCTCCCAGACATAGAATAGTGCAATGTCACAATTCAATAGACAGTGTTATGTTCCGGTAGCAGGATGTGGACTTCCTGCCCCACTCCCACTACTGAAATAAAAGCGAGTCGGCACTGCCCAGCCATTTACAGGAGGCTTTGCATTTTATGAATGAATGCATGGCTTCCTCTGATTGGTTGAGGTGGAGAGGCTGGCAGATGATGTCACAATATCTACCTCAGTCAATTAGAAGTCTTGTATTCATTCATAAAACACAAAACCTTCTGTAGTGCTCAGCCCTACTTGTTTTTGGTCTGGAAGAGGGACAGGAAGTACAGGACAGAAAGTCCTGCTGCCAGAGCACAGCACTGTATATACACTATGTAGCTGATGCTACATACAATTTATACAGTGCACACAGCTGCTGTATGTGTTATTGAAGGAAATAATTTATTTGGACCAGCTTGATTCAAACAAACGATTTTAAGTCCACTAAAACCTGGAGTTAGGCTTTCATTTGGAACTGGTGTCACCCCATATTTGCAAACTTGGTTACAGTGGTTACAGTTACAGCTCAGTCACCTCTACCCTCTCCTCCTCTGGTGAGTCATTGTCAGATCCACAACTCCCCCCAAGCGACCAAACAATTATGAAACGGCTCAGGCAAATATAGTTTTGCAACTGATATTCCTGGGAGACAGGGGCTACACTGGGGCAGAGATTCTGTCAGCTCTGCAAGGGCAAGCCCAAAAGTGCTTAACCACATACCATTTTGTGCAAGGAAAGGTAATGTGTGACAATGGCACAGACCTGCTGTCTGCCATTCGTCAGGAAATGTTTACACATATGGTTTGTCTGGTACTCAATCTGGTCATGCAGTGGTTCCTAGTTAGGTACCCTGGCTTACATGTTTTTTTTAAGACAGGCCAGAAAAGTGTGTAGCCACTCCAGACAGTCATACTTAACCAGTGTTTGGCTGAAATTCAGTGGCAACTTGACCTGCCTGCAAACCACCTAAAATACAATACACCCACATGTTGTAACACCACTTTTCTCATGCTGCAGTGGCTCAAGGGATCTGTTTTTTTTCCACAATGTCAGTGGCATCATACAAGATGCATGTGCTATTTTGTCACTAACTGAAGAAGCAACCATAATGGTGTGCTACAACAAGATGTTGATCAGTGACACGATCCCTGCTGGAACACACACTGCATGGTTGACATGCTGCTGTCTTAGGGCCTGCTTTACCATGTAACTGTGGGCCAGCACTAGGCACAGGAGGAGCACAAGAGGGGGGGGGAAGGTTGTGGAGTCAGCATTGAAAAGGAGGAGGACACGGAGCAGGCTTTCAGGGTCCCAACCCTCTTCAAATCCTGGGAGTTGTTTGTAGGTAAGAGGTGGTAGTTGATGACACTGTTGTTCTAAGTGACCCCCGAAGACTTGGGTTCCTCTGCTTCAAGACATTTGAGGTTACTGTGCTCATTAATGCTGTAGTGCCTGTGAAGGGATCCCAGAATTCAGGCTATCAAGGGGGTACCATTACTAGTTATATGAGTTCAAGGGTGACTGTTGACACCCTCACACAATGCTTTTGCACAGAGAAGCCCTGATCCTCCTCTTCCCCAGTCCCCTTCGGGGCTTAGTGCCCCTCCCCCTTGCCGAGTGCCCCCATAACAAGCTGCTTGCTATGGGGGCACTTTGCATGCTCGCTTATGAGCCATGCACTGTGTCCATAAGACACAGAGAGCACAGCCCAGCCCCGCCTCTGCCTCACTGCCTGTGATTGACAGCAGCGGGGGCCAATGGCTCCTGTTGCTGCATCTCAGCCAATCAGAAGGGAGAGACCCAGGAGGAAATCCGCTGTTCTCTCTCGCTCTCTGAAATTGCATAATTTTAAAAGGAAAACATCCTGTGCATCAAATCGGCACAATATCTCGGTCTTCTAAGAAAAAAGACACTAACATTTTTTATTTCCAGATGAAAACGACCTGCTCTTTAAATGAATCCTATTAAAAATATAGTATTTTCTATCTATCTATCTATCTATCTATCTATCTATCTATCTATCTATCTATCTATCTATCTATCTATCTATCTATCTATCTATCTATCTATCTATCTATCCATCTCTCTCACTCACTCTCTCTCTCTCTTTTTCTCACACTCTAAGTTTTCTTTTCTTTTCTGATACTAGAATAGAACATAATTAAAATAAACTATATTTTTTTATTTCCAGATGAAGTCTGCCTCTTCCTCCAAAGTTGCATCCTATTAAAAAGATAAAATACTGTCATCACACCTGTGCAATTTTCTGTCATCTGTGTCAGAAAAAAAGACAATTTATATTTTAATTATTATACAGGATTTATGTAGCACCAACTGTTTGAGCAGTTGGTGCTATATAAATACAATTTGCTTGCTCCCTACCACTGAAATTGTGTCTTATTAGGAGGATTAACATTAACATTGTTAATTAAATCTGTAAAATATTACTATCTTCTGTCTCAGAATAAAAGACCATCATTTTTTTAAATTTCCAGATGAAATCCGCCTGCTCTTGCCTTTGAAAATTGCATATTATTAACAAGGAGTGTATACTATGCATTGAATCTATACAATTATCTGTCTTCTGTTCTGGAAAAAAGGTATTGTCATTTTTTTATGTACAGGTGGAATCTGCCTGCTCTCCCCATCCGAAATTGCATCCTATTAAAAGAAAAGAATAACATACTATGAATCAAATCTGTAAATCTTTCTGTAAGACACTGACGTTTTTTATTTCCCAATGAAACCTCCTGCTCTCTCCCTCCTTAACTGGGGATCAAATCTTTATCATATTTCTGTTTTCTGTTTCAGAAAATGACACTGCTTTTTCTTATTTCCAAATTAATTCTATTTATTCTCTCTCTCTTTGTGAAATTGCTTCCTAATAAAAAATGATAACATAATGTTTATCAAATCTGTAAATGTTTTCTGTTTAAAAAAAATACTATAATTTATATTTTCAGATAAAATTGGCCTGCTCCCTGCCTTTGAAATTCCATCCCAGCAAAAAAGTAACACTGTACAATAAATCTGTACAATTGTTCTGCCTGTTGGCACACAGAAAGTAGATTTTATTTCATAATAAAAAATACTTATGCCCTGTACACACGATCGGACATTGATCGGATATTCCGACAACAAAATCCATGGATTTATTCTGACAGATGTTGGCTCAAACTTGTTTTGCATACACACAGTCGCACAAAGTTGTCGGAAAATCCGATCGTTCGGAATGCGGTGACGTAAAACACGTACGTCGGGACTATAAACGGGGCAGTAGCCAATAGCTTTCGTCTCTTAATTTATTCTGAGCATGCGTGGCACTTTGTGCGTTGGAATTGTCCACACACGGTCGGAATTTATGCGAACAGATTTTGTTGTCGGAAAATTTTATAGCCTGCTCTCAAACTTTGTGTGTCGGAAATTCCGATGGAAAAAGTTTCGGTCGGAATTTCCGACAACACGCTCCGATCGCACATATTCCATCGGAAAGTCCGACCGTGTGTACAGGGCATTAGTCTGTACCTTTATAAATAGCAACCAGCAAAGGCTGCTTACAGTGGGCATCAAATATAAACATGATTTCTTTCTCTATGTCTGAAGTAATACACATTCATTCTTATTTTATAATAAAATATGTCTAGTCTATCAATCTTGTTTTGCAGCCTAGGAAAAATACTTACATGAGGTGCACCGTATCAGTGCAATATTTCTGACTCTTGACGCTGGTGTAATAAACCTTTTTTTCAACAAAAACTGTCTCATCTATCGCTCTAACATGGAGGTAGTGGCAAAGTAATACCGATTACATAATCTGCAGCAATTCTATAGAATATTTCTGACTGCTGTCTTTGAAATAACATACTTTAATCTTTTCTTGATAATTATTGGTTAATCTCTTTCTCTTACTTTGCTGTCCAGTGCCAGGTCATGCTGTTCACATACTCTCCAGCTACTGTGCTTTATGTTTGGCTATTATCTCTGCAACATAGCACTGTCATTTTTATTTCAGAATAACAACAGCCTTATCTTTGGAATGTGGGTTTATGTTTTTAACCACTTCAGCTCTTTGGACGTACATACATGCTGCAGCAGCCATACGCTTGTGCTCATTTGGGTCAGTTGAATCCTGTCTGCAAAGTAAAAGTGATCCAGGCAGCTATATTGCTGCCTGATCCCTTTTACAGCACAGGCAGTGTAGTTCCCCAGCACCCCCTCCCCTATGGTTCCTGTGCCCCTCTTGCTCTTCCAGGGAGCCTGGGACCATATTGGAGGCCCTAGGATGGTGAGTGGAAGGAGATCCTCTGCAGTGAATAAAGCCAGAAGCGACCACAATTTATTAAAGAAGTACCTGTCACCTGCCCAATGCTATCATATGGGGGGTTTGTCTACCCCTAGGTGATAGCAATGAAGTTAAATACAAAAATATAAAAAAAAAAAAAAAATGTATATTAAAATGTAAAAAAAAAACAAATAAAATTAAACATAAAGCTCTGTTGCCCTACACACACCCACAAATGTAAATATGCACACTGGGTGCACCTGTGTATGTAACCGCAATTGCACCATACATCTGAGGTATTACTATAACTGTCAGAGTGAGAGCATGAATTCTAGCTCAATAACTTGCAGTTGAAGTAATTGTAAAGTCATAAGGTTTTTTTATAAATGTAAAAATCTAATTTCTTTATCAATTTAGGCCAATATGTATTCTGCTACATATTTTTGGTAAAAAAAACCCCTATAAACATATATTGATTGGTTTGCGCAAAAGTTATAGCATCTACAAACTATGGGATAGATTTATGGCATTTATATATATTTATATATTACCCTGTTTCCCCTAAAATAAGACCTAGCGTTATTGTCGGTGATGGCTGCAATATAAGCCCTACCCTCCAAATAAGCCCTACCCTGTTTCCCCGAAAATAAGCCCTACCCTGAAAATAAGACCTACAAGGACTTTAACAAGGGCTTATTTGGGGGGTAGGGCTTATATTGAAGCCATCGCCGACAATCACGCTAGGTCTTATTTTAGGGGAAACAGGGTAGTAATGCTGGTGATCAGTGATTTTTAGCGGGACTGCGACATTGCATTGGACAGATCGGACACCTAACTGACATTTTTGACACTTTTTTGGGAACCAGTGACATTATTACAGTGATCAGTGCTAAAAATATGCACTGACATTGTAGTAATGACACTGGCAGGGTAGGGGTTAACATCATTCCTGCATAGCAGAAAGACAAGATCTCAGTGTCATCCCCTGTCAGAATGGAGATTTGCCTTGTTATCTCCATTTTGTCTCTGCGGGGAATGATCATGGGCGGCCGACGGACATCGCATGCCCACAGAAGCCAGTGCACGAACCATCGTACCAGTACGGCGATTCGTGCAGCCCAGCCACCTTGCCGAAGTATAACTGTGGCGGCTGGTCAGCAAGTGGTTAAAGGATTTGTGTATTTTCAGTGTTGCCCTCTAGGCTGCATGGAAAGTTCCTCTCCCAACTGTGGGATATTAAAAAATATATTTTTTGTATTACATGTCCCCTCAGTCAGTGCCCAGCTCCCCGTGCCTTTGTAAATCCCTTGCCTATTATCCTTGAATATGGCCAGAATTGACTTTAAAGGTTTGGGTTGGACTTCAAAGGGGTTCAGATCAATGTATGAACTTCAGGGTAGTTTGGTGAATGTTCTGCGAACTGAACCCAGGTACATGTGGCTCATCTCCAGTGGACTACAGATATGGCTCATTTTCTTAGTTTTTGTACTCAGTAGTTTGGTAACTTCTTATTACTGCACTCTCTCAAGCTCAATTTGCTACGTGTAGTTGGGGTCCATTTGTTGCTTGTTCATAGTTGCTGTCAATCTGTGACTCCCAATAGAAGAAGATATTCTGTACTTTTGAGATCTTCTACCAAATGTGTGACCCTATGCCTGTGCATTGCAATTCATTGTCTATAACATAATTAGGCATTTTTAAAATCACAATCTTACCAATAGAAGAACATAGTGTGAACTGGTGCCCTACATTGCATTGAATAAAACCCAAAGTGCATGTTGGCTGTCCTCCCTACATACTTGTGGTTTCATTTTAATTGTTAAACTAGCAACAATAAGAACAAAAATAATAAAAATATGTGAGATACATTATAATATTAAAAAAATAATAAATGTGTGATTGCACATCTGACATGAAAAAGATGTACCTTTTTTATCACAGAGTTATGTATATAATAATATATTTAGTAATATGTTTAATTTGTTAATGAATATACTAATTTTCTAAGCCTCACATTACAGCCCAAGTGTATGCATGCACATTTTTGTGTTCTATTGCACATACTCACATAAGTGTGTTCCTGGCTTACTGGCTATTCTGGCTGAATCTTAAAATGAATGTTTGGAGAAATCTTGTTAAATTATGGAATAGTCCTTTTTCTCATCTTCTGGCAACAGGGGCATAACTAAGATTGAGATAGATCCGGGGCACCATGAGAAAAGCAATGATTCAGCATGCATCGTGTTTTGCGATGAATGGTGTGCATGACCTAATTACCCTACGAGTCAGGAAGGGGGGCCTAACAGAGATATGGTTAAATAAAACCTGAGTCTACTCACTGTAAACATAGTACACATATGCACAGTCCTTTAGTACCCACAAAGTATGCCTTCATCACTGTGCCACAAGCCAGAATTTTACAGACATAAACCCAACCTCCGTATCTGGAACTTGGAAAGAAGAAGAAGAAAGCATATGGTACTTTAAGTGCACCTTGGCAATGTGTGGGTGTGGTTAAATTGCACTGGATATTGTGCAAAGTCTAGAGGAACATGGTTAAATATAGTCTAAGACTACTTGCAGTACACATTGCACACATGTACTGCAGTCCTTGTACCCACAAAAAACTCCTTACTGTATCACATGTATTAATTTTACAGACACGCTAAGGGATCCTCTTTATGAAAAAAAATGAATATAGACAAAAAACTTACACTTTATCTGGGCCTGCATTAAAGAAGAATAGAGTTGGGCGAACGGTTCAGGCCGAGCAAAATTTCAGCCCGAACACCACCTGTTTGCCCATTCGGCAACCACCTGAATTTGCGAGGAGCTCGTGGGATGTTTGCCCGCTGAGTGCCCCACAATACACTGCACGCTGCATAGTGCATTCTAGGGCCCTAATTGGATGAAGCCTTGCACCTGACTGCTGGTCAGGTGCAAGGCTTATCCAATTAGGTCACAGAGCACTGTCAGAGCCCTGATTGGACAAAGTGATGATGACTCTGTACAATCATGGCTTAGTGCTCAAAGTCCTACCCCACACTGTAAAAGGTTCCTTCCTACAGGAAGCTTTCGCAGTGTGTTGTTGGAGTAGAGATAGATAGGACCAAAATTGTATATGCCCCAAAAGGGATATTATGGGCAGTACATCACCAGGAAATAATTTTTTGTAGGTGCAGATAAAATACAAAAATATTTAGAAAATTAACAAAGTTTTTATTATTACAAAATATACAAAATATACAAAACATATAGTGAATATAAAATTGAATATGAAGAGAACAGTAGTTAATTGAAATAAAACTGCTATGTTGCTGTAGTAAGCCACCCTAAAAGGCCAAAAAAATGGTCAAATACATAGAGCGGGGATACAACAAAAGCACCCTACATGTTTCGGAATAACATAAAAAGACTCAATTCTTTTTATGATGTGTACTTCCTTCTTCAGGGGTTTCAAAGAAGCATATTGGTGTATTTAAAGCATTTGTCTCTTCGTTGCAAATAATGTACACAGAAATGTTAGGAGATGAGGTCCCACGTCCTTGGGTCCAATGGGTTTATTTGGTTTCCACAAGTAACTCCCACAAAGAATGGTTGTTGCAGGGGATGTAAGGGGGAAGTCTTGGGTACTGTGCAGGGTTAACTTTGGTGTCCCCAAAAGGAAAGACGGCAGGCCAGGGCTCACAAGAGCCACCACTGATAGGCATAAATGGCGTACATCTTTGTTGTTTAGTTGCACTGGTCCCTCTGCAGGAAAACAAGCTCCTCTCAGCTATATAGCAGAGTAGAGATAGATAGAGCAGGGCTCAGTTTGCAACTAGCGAGTGAGTGTGTTCACTTATTGTGACTCTGAGTGCAGAGTGTTAGTGTAGTGTTAGTATAGTGTGAGTATAGAGTGAGTATAGTGTGTGAGTATAGTGTAGTGTGAGTATAGTGTGTCAGTATAGTGTGAGTATAGTGTAGTGTGTCAGTATAGTATAAGTATAATGTAGTGTCAGTGCAGTGTTTAGCACAGCATTACATAACATTTAGTGCTGTATACAGTGCTGTATACCCTTTTTCTTTTGCTGCATGTTTTTATTTAGTTTTTTTTGTCCTCTGCCTATCCCCTTTTTTTAAATTGTCAGCTGCAGTTTTTTTGACTGCGACGCTGGTGATTCCCATTTTTTATTTTTTAAATAGTTTTTACATTTCTGTCAGCATCAGTCCTCAATTTAAAGTACACCAAACACCATGTTCAAAAAATGCATCCAATCACACATTCGCAGTTTCTATTAAATTTGGGTAATAAGCCCCCCCATCATGTCTGGGAGGCCAACAAAGAGAGGCAGACATTCCCATATCACTATGAGGGGGCCAGCAGAGTCTATGCCGACAGGCAAAGGTGGACGTGGTCCGTCCCCAGGCAGGGCACATTTGTCTCTGTTTAGTGATGTTGCCCATGCTATCCAGTCACAGCATGCAGAGGAGGTGGTGGACTGGCTTACTAAACCATCCTCATCCTCTATTACCCAAGCTGACACTGGTTTTTCAGTCCACTCAGTGCCAGAGTGGCTTATTCTGCTTCCTGGTCCACAGCTACTCCTGCCATAGCCCCAGCATTATGCATGAAGGAGTCAGCTGAATTATTTGAACATAGCGTCAGCCACTTGCTTCTTGAGGATGCAAAAACATTACTTGCTTCTGACATTGGTTCTGAGGTAGAGGAAGGGAGTAACATGAGCCTACAGAGAGGGGAGAACACTGATAAACAACAAATTGTCAGTCATGTTCCCCCAGCTGCAGCGTATTGCCAAGTTAGCTCAGGTGATGATGAGAATTGAGGAAATGATGATGGTGAGGTCACTAACGCAACTTGGGTGCTGGATAGAGCAGAGGAGGAAAGTGAGGGGGAGAAACAAATCCAACGAGGTAGGATGTTCTCCAGAGGCAGCCATCACGGAAGAGTAGAGAGCAGCCACCCTATTCCATCAGATTGTGGAGCTGTTATCTCCTGGCCCACTTTCCACAGCTCAGCTGTGTGGGCCTTGTTTAGCAAATGTGCAGCCGATCGCACTGTTGCATTTTGCAATCCCTGCCACAAGCAGATCAAGCATGGCAAAATCACCAGCTATTTGGGTTCCACATGCTTGAAAAGGCATTTAACCTCCCACCACTCAGCCCATTGGCAAGAGCACCTGAGGCCACACACAAGGGACACAATTCTTCTCCTTCTCACTTCTCACCTTTCATGTCTACCCTCGCTATATCTCATGACCCCTCAGCAGCCTCCACTGACAGGGACGATGATATAGGATGTCGCAGGTCCTTGCAACACGTCTGCCAGCAGCACACCACCAGCTGTAGAGTAAAGCAGGCAAATTTCTCTGCCCCAACTGCTGCAGTGAAAAAAAATACACTCCCTGCCACCCACATGCCCAGCGTCTAAATTCCATCGTGTCCAAATAAAGAAAGCTTGCAGTGAAAATCTATTTAAATGTCATAGAACCTGCAGCAGGTTCTATACACGGTACAGATGCGCCACTTTACGGGCAGACTTAGGGGACCCCCTGGCACTATATTTAAAGGAAATTTTTCATTTTTATTGTTTCACTTTAAGCATCATTAAAATCACTCCACTGGGGCAGTAGCTGGGCCCCCATACCCCTTTTATGGCCAATAACTCGCATATAAGCCATCAAAATGGGGACTTTTGATTTTTCACATTCAGGGCCCATAAGCTTCAATAGGGTTTGTCGTTCAGGCCTGAACTTTTGTGATTTTTGAGAGTTCTGGCATGAACTGAACCGGGGGATGTTTGGCCAATCTCTAAGGGTCAGTGTCTGTTTCCCCATACATCAGTGGTTAGTATCTTTGCCCTTTACGTTGGAGATCAGTCTCTTTTCCCTATACATTGGTGGTCAATGTCTGTGCAACCTTACATTGGTGATCAGTAGGGATGAGCTTCGTATTTGAGTCGAACCCATGTTCGACTCAAACATCGGCTGTTCGTTCGTTCACCGAATTGGGAACGATATGGGTCGTTCACGCCAAATTCGTGTGGCGCGTCACGGCCCATAATTCACTGCAGCATCGCAGTGCATTGCTGGCTGATGATTGGCCAAGCATGCACTATGACCCGCATGCTTGGCCAATCACAGCGCTGTCTGTAGAGAGCAGTAATTGGCCAAAGCCAGGGTGGCTTTGGCCAATTATGGCTCAGGGGGTTTAGTACATGCCCCACACTATATAAGGCCGCCTGCACAGCGGCCCTGTGTAGTGTGTTCCAGTGTTGAGAGACAGAGAGACAGTGTCATTTGATTTAAGTTAGATAGATTAGGCAGGACAGTCAGTAAGTTAGCTGCACTTACAGTGTATTGTGTATATATATGCATCCCAGGTATATACACTGTATTCAGTTTAGCTAGATCCGTTCCTGTTTTTATCTTCCTACTGACAGGCAGGCTTGTGTTGTCACAGTATTTACAGCTACCTGAAGAAAATTGCTGGTGTGCTATTAGTACCACAGTCAGGCAGCTAGACTATTTACAGTTAGTGTAGTGCGTCCTCTGAACAGTGTTCAGCTAAAGCTACAAGTTAGTGTAGTGCGACCTCTGCACAGTGTTCAGCTAAAGCTACAAGTTAGTGTAGTCCGTCCTCTGAACAGTGTTCAGCTAAAGCTACAAGTTAGTGTGGTGTGTCCTCTGAACAGTGTCCAGCTAAAGCTACAAGTTAGTGTAGCGCGACCTCTGCACAGTGTTCAGCTAAAGCTACAAGTTAGTGTGGTGCGTCCTCTGAACAGTGTCCAGCTAAAGCTACAAGTTAGTGTAGCGCGACCTCTGCACAGTGTTCAGCTAAAGCTACAAGTTAGTGTAGTGCGTCCTCCTCACAGTGTTCAGATAACGCTACAAGTTAGTGTAGTGCATCCTCCTCACAGTGTTCAGCTAAAGCTACAAGTTAGTGTAGTGCAACCTCTGCACAGTGTTCAGCTAAAGCTACAAGTTAGTGTAGTGCGTCCTCTGCACAGTGTTCAGCTAAAGCTACAGGTTAGAGTAGTGCACAGGGTTCAGCTAAAGCTACAAGTTAGTGTAGTGCGTACTCCTCACAGTGTTCAGCTAAAGCTACAAGTTAGTGTAGTGCGTCCTCCTCACAGTGTTCAGCTAAAGCAACAAGTTAGTGTAGTGCATTCTCTGAACAGTGTTCAGCTAAAGCTACAAGTTAGTGTAATGCGTCCTCTGAACAGTGTTCAGCTAAAGCTGCAAGTTAGTGTGGTGCGACCTCTGCACAGTGTTTAGCTAAAGCTACATGTAGAAGGTTGGTGGTGTTTTCCTGATCCTATCACTACCGCAGGCAGCTACATTATTTAATCGTTAGTGTAGTGCGTTCTCTGCACAGTGTTTAGCTAAAGCTACCTGTAGAAGGTTGGTGGTGTTTTCCTGATCCTATCACTACCACAGGCAACTACATTATTTTAACGTTAGTGTAGTGCGTCATCTTCACAGTGTTCAGCTAAAGCTACCTGTAGAAGGTTGGTGGTGTTTTCCCGATCCTATCACTACCGCAGGCAGCTACATTATTTTAACGTTAGTGTAGTGTGTCCTCTGCACAGTGTTCAGCTAAAGCTATCTGTAGAAGGTTGGTGGTGTTTTCCTGATCCTATCACTACCACAGGCAGCTACATTATTTACACGTTAGTGTAGTGCGACCTCTGCACAGTGTTCACCTAAAGCTACCTGTAGAAGGTTGGTGGTGTTTTCCTGATCCTATTACTACCAGAGGCAGCTACATTATTTTAACGTTAGTGTAGTGCGTCCTCTGCACAGTGTTCAGCTAAAGGTATCTGTAGAAGGTTGGTGGTGTTTTCCTGATCCTATCACTACCGCAGGCAGCTACATTATTTACACGTTAGTGTAGTGCGACCTCTGCACAGTGTTCAGCTAAAGCTACCTGTAGAAGGTTGGTGGTGTTTTCCTGATCCTATCACTACCGCAGGCAGCTACATTATTTACACGTTAGTGTAGTGCGTCCTCTGCACAGTGTTCAGCTAAAGCTTCCTGTAGAAGGTTGGTGGTGTTCTCCTGATCCTATCACTACCGCAGTCAGCTACATTATTTACACGTTAGTCTAGTGCGACCTCTGCACAGTGTTCAGCTAAAGCTACCTGTAGAAGGTTGGTGGTGTTTTCCTGATCCTATCACTACCACAGGCAGTTACATTATTTTAACGCTGGTGTAATGCGTCCTCTGAACAGTGTTCAGCTAAAGCTGCAAGTTAGTGTGGTGCGACCTCTGCACAGTGTTTAGCTAAAGCTACATGTAGAAGGTTGGTGGTGTTTTCCTGATCCTATCACTACCGCAGGCAGCTACATTATTTAATCGTTAGTGTAGTGCGTTCTCTGCACAGTGTTTAGCTAAAGCTACCTGTAGAAGGTTGGTGGTGTTTTCCTGATCCTATCACTACCACAGGCAACTACATTATTTTAACGTTAGTGTAGTGCGTCATCTTCACAGTGTTCAGCTAAAGCTACCTGTAGAAGGTTGGTGGTGTTTTCCCGATCCTATCACTACCGCAGGCAGCTACATTATTTTAACGTTAGTGTAGTGTGTCCTCTGCACAGTGTTCAGCTAAAGCTATCTGTAGAAGGTTGGTGGTGTTTTCCTGATCCTATCACTACCACAGGCAGCTACATTATTTACACGTTAGTGTAGTGCGACCTCTGCACAGTGTTCACCTAAAGCTACCTGTAGAAGGTTGGTGGTGTTTTCCTGATCCTATTACTACCAGAGGCAGCTACATTATTTTAACGTTAGTGTAGTGCGTCCTCTGCACAGTGTTCAGCTAAAGGTATCTGTAGAAGGTTGGTGGTGTTTTCCTGATCCTATCACTACCGCAGGCAGCTACATTATTTACACGTTAGTGTAGTGCGACCTCTGCACAGTGTTCAGCTAAAGCTACCTGTAGAAGGTTGGTGGTGTTTTCCTGATCCTATCACTACCGCAGGCAGCTACATTATTTACACGTTAGTGTAGTGCGTCCTCTGCACAGTGTTCAGCTAAAGCTTCCTGTAGAAGGTTGGTGGTGTTCTCCTGATCCTATCACTACCGCAGTCAGCTACATTATTTACACGTTAGTCTAGTGCGACCTCTGCACAGTGTTCAGCTAAAGCTACCTGTAGAAGGTTGGTGGTGTTTTCCTGATCCTATCACTACCACAGGCAGTTACATTATTTTAACGCTGGTGTAGTGCGTCCTCTGCACAGTGTTCAGCTAAATCTACAAGTTAGTGTAGGGCGACCTCTGCACAGTGTTCATCTAAAGCTACCTGTAGAAGATTGGTGGTGTTCTCATACTACAGGCAGGCAGTTGATTTTGCTAGCTGCAGTATCAGTATAGATGTATATATATATATATATATATATATATATATATATATATATATATATATATATATATATATATATATATATCCCAGCTTAGTGCAGCTACATCTTACTGCAGGCCATTAGTATGTCTGGAAGGCCAACAAGGTGAGGCAGACAGTCACAAGCCAAAAAAGAGGGCAAGCAGGCTCTGTGTCTAGAGGCAACAGTGCTGGTCATGGAGATGGTGCATCCTCATCAGCACGTGGCCGTGGGACACGCTTGGCCTTTTTTTCGGCAGCTGGCAGTGTTGAGCCGCAACATGCGGAAGACTTGGTAGAGTGGATGACCAAGCCGTCCTCATCCTCTCTCACCCATGATCAGGGTACTTTGTCTGGCAACACAGCTGCCAACGCGGCCTCTTCCCTTGGCTCAATGTCATCAGTGACTCCTTCCCTAGCCCCACCATGTCCTCCTGAGGAGTCCCTCGAACTGTTAGACCACAGTGTTGGGTACATGCTCCAGGAGGATGCCCAGCGTTTAGAAGGCTCTGATGATGATACTGAGTTGGATGAAGGCAGTAACGTGAGCACAGACAGAGGGGGTGCCCAAGAAGGACAGCAATCTGGCAGTCATGCTCCCCCTGCTGCAGCATACTGCCAGGTTTGCTCATGTGATGAGGAGGGAGGGGATGATGAGGTCACTGACTCAACGTGGGTGCCTGATAGGAAAGAGGAGAAGGAGGAGGAGGCACATCACCAACGAGGCGGGATGCCCTCCAGGGGCCAGCCTAAGGGCAGCACACTGACTGCATCACACCGCAAAGCTCCACATGTGCAGGGCGCTGCTGTCTCTGTGCATTATTCCAAAAGTTCTTTGGTGTGGGCCTTTTTTGAGATGAGTGCATCAGATCACACCGCTGCTATTTGCGACATATGTCTCAAGCGTATCTTGCATGGCCAAAACATCTCCCACTTGGGCACCACATGCTTGACCAGACATATGTTGACCTGCCATGCAGTTCATTGGCAAGCGTATCTAAAAGACCCACACCAAAGAACAAAGAGGACCTCTCCTTGCTCCTCATCAGCTGAGATCTCCAACCCCACTATACCTTCAGTCCTCTCTGAGACCTGCTCTGAGAGGAATGAAGTTGTAGAATTAGGTGTGTCACAGCCAAGTACTTGTGGGCAATCTGCTTTCGATACACCGACGTCAGATTGTACCAGGCAAATTTCCCTGCCCCAGCTGCTGCACCGCTGAAAGAAGTTCGCTCCCAGCCTTCCACATGCCCAGTGGTTGAATGCTAGCTTGGCAAAATTGCTAGCACTTCAACTGCTACCTTTTCAGTTGGTAGACTCTGCCCCCTTCCGTGAGTTTGTGGAATGTGCGGTTCCTCAGTGGCAGATACCCAAACGCCACTTTTTCTCACGGAAAGCGATTCTGGCTCTCTACCGGCATGTGGAAGGCAATGTCCATGCCTCGCTGGACAGGGCGGTCAGCGGTAAGATGCATATTACCGCTGACTCATGGTCCAGCAGGCATGGACAGGGACATTACCTAAGTTTCACGTCGCATTGGGTGACTCTGCTGGCAGCTGGGAAGGATGCAGGACAAGGTGCAGTAGTGTTGGAGGTTGTTCCACCACCACACCTCCAAAATGTCACTACTAATGATTCTGACACACCTCTCTCCTCCACCCCCTCCTCTTCTTCTTCCTCCATGGCCTCTTCCTGTGCTTTGTCCTCGGAACCAGCGGTGCTCCGTAGGCGTTCAAGGGGCTACTCAAGTATGCAGGCCAAAAGATGCCATGCGGTGCTTGAGCTGGTGTGCTTGGGGGACAGGAGCCACACTGGGGCAGAGGTTCTGTCAGCTCTGCAGGGGCAGGTTCAGAGGTGGTTGACACCACGCAAACTTAAGGCATGAATGGTGGTTTGCGACAATGGCACCAACCTCCTCTCCGCCCTCTGACAGGGACGAATGACCCATGTGCCCTGTTTGGCTCACGTCCTTAACTTGGTGGTGCAGCGGTTCTTGGGCAGGTACCCGGGCTTACAGGATGTCCTGAGGCAGGCCAGGAAAGTCTGTGTGCATTTCCGCCGGTCATATAATGCCAGTGCTCGGCTGGCAGACCTCCAAAAGGAATTTAACATGCCCAAGAACCGCCTAATCTGTGACATGCCCACCAGGTGGAACTCAACGTTGGCCATGCTGCAGTGGCTGCACACACAGCTGAGGGCCATCAATGAGTAGCTGTGTGCGACTATGGCACCAGGACAGGGTCAGGGGAGCTTGTTTTTTTTCCCCACGCCAGTGGGCCATGATCAGGGATGCATGCACTGTCCTGTCACCATTTGAGGAGGCCACGAGGATGGTGAGCAGTGAGTGCATGCATCAGTGACACTGTCCCCCTTGTCCACCTGTTGGAGCACACGCTGCGTGGAATAATGGACCGGGCACTTGAGGCAGAACAGAGGCAGGAAGAGGAGGACTTCCTTAGCTCTCAAGGCCCCCTTTATCCAGACAGTGTTCCTGCATGCCCGCCGATCACACAGGAAGAGGACGAGGAGAAGGAGGAGGAGGATGATTGTGTCAGTATGGAGGTGGAGCCTGGCACTCAGCATCAGCAGCAGTCTTTAAGGGATCATTTATAGTCCCAAGAAACACATGGACTTGTACGTGGCTGGGAGGAGGTGGCTGTGGATCATGTCGTCCTTAGTGACCCAGAGGACTCCGGACCGAATGCCTCAGCAAACCTACACTGCATGGCCTCCCTGATCCTTCAAAGCCTTTGGAAGGATCCTCGTATTGGTGGTATCAAGGAGAAGGAATAATACTGGCTGGCAACCCTCCTTGATCCACTTTACAAGGGTAAGGTTGCGGACCTTATCTTGCCGTTGCAGAGGGAGCAGAGGATGAAATATCTTCGGGAGGCCTTGCAGAAAGGTCTGTGCAACGCGTTCCCAGAGACTGGGAGGTTACAAACTCCTGTTTCTGGACAATGTGTTGCTGAGGCTCCGGTCAGTCAAAGAAGGAGCGGCGGAGAAGGTCGCCGTCTGACCGATGCATTCAGACAATTTTTTAGTCCGCAGCCCCAAGGTATGATCGGTTCCAGCAGCCATCGCCAGCGTCTGTTTTACATAGTGCAGAAATACCTAGGGGCAAGATCTGACTTGGACACCTTTCCCACCGAAAATCCTCTGGGTTACTGGGTCTTGAGGATGGATCACTGGCCAGAGCTTGCACAGTATGCAATTGAGCTACTGGCCTGTCCTGCATCCAGCGTTTTTTCGGAATGCACATTCAGTGCTGCTGGAGGCTTTGTAACTGATCACAGGGTGCGCCTGTCCACCGACTTGGTTGATCGACTGACCTTCATAAAAATGAATCAGTCTTGGATCACCACCAACTACCAAGCACCTGATGCTGATGTAACCGAATACATTTTTTTGAAATGTCAGATCCCTTCAAAGACTGCCTATGCTGATGCTGAGTGACTATCCTGTTATACTGAGTAATTATCCTCTTCCTCCTCAATGATCACGATGATAGCTTGTAAGAACATTTTTGGTTCTGGGCGCCGCCAGTCCTGCCACCAGTCTATCTGTGAGGGGTTGCAGTGTTGTGGCACCAGCACCAGTGCCTAAGGTCCAATTTTTCAGCCCCTCTTTAACAGATGCGTGTAATTACAATTTTTGATGCAATATTTTGCAGCAGGGCTAGTTCCTGCGCTCCAACTAGAGTATCTGTGAGGGGTTGCAGTGTTGTGGCACCAGCACTAGTGCCTAAGGCCCAATTTTTCAGCCCCTGTTTAACAGGGGCGTGTAATTACAATTTTTGATGCAATTCTTTGCAGCAGGGCTAGTTCCTGTGCTCCAACTAGAGTATCTGTGAGGGGTTGCAGTGTTGTGGCACCAGCACCAGTGCCTAAGGCCCAATTTTTCAGCCCCTGTTCAACAGGGACATGTAATTAGAATTCTTGATCTAATATTTCACAGCAGGGCCTGTTTCTGCGCCCACCAAGAGTATCTGTGAGGACTTAGCACCAGCACCACCACCACCACCAAAAGCCCAATTTTTCTGCCCCTGTTCAACAGGGGCATGTAATTACAATTCTAATCTAATATTTCACAGCAGGGCCCTGTGAGGACTTACAGTGTTGTGGCCACAACAACACCTAAGGCCCACATTTCTGCTGAGTATATAGGGCAGGCCCCTACTTTCAAACATCCAACTTACAAACGATTCCTACTTGCAAACGGAAGGAGACAACAGGAAGTGATATGAAATCTACCCCTAGGAAGGGAAATTCTCTCCTGTAAGAGTTAATATGGGAAAAACTTTTCTCCTTTCCACTGATGCTTTATCACCAATCCTTGTTTCACAAAAAAACCCACATTTTCAAAAAACATTTGTCATTGGGACAAAAAGTGAGGTGAAATCTTCTGAAGAGGAGCACAGACAGCAAAACAAATGTCACAGGGGTAATAACCCTTCCCTAGGTTTTCCAAAAAGCTTAAAATAGATTTTTTGGCTGGAGCTAAACACGTTAAAAATGTACCAGTTCAAAATTACAAACAGATTCTACTTAACAACAAACCTACAGTCCCTGTCTTGTTTGCACCGCCTGTATACTGCTGTTCAGAGTATATATGGCCTGGGGGCCCCACACCTTTCCTTTTTTTAATTTGGGTGCTGGGTTCCCCTTAATATCCATACAAGACCCAAAGGGCCTGGTAATGGACTGGGGGGTACCCATGCTGTTTGTCTCACTGATTTTCATCCATATAGCCAGGACCCGACATTACATTAAAGCCGCAAGCAGTTTTAAATGACTTTTTTTCCTTTAAAAATGACATTTTGTGCAGGGACTGTTCTAAGCACGGGAAACACGCGCCACTTTACAGGCATACTATAGACACCCCCCAGGTACGATATTTAAAGGAATATTTAACTTTTTTTTACTTTAAGCATTATTAAAATCACTGCTCCTGAAAAAACGGCCATTTTTAAAAGTTTTTTTTGCATTGATACATGTCCCCTGGGGCAGGACCCAGGTCCCCAAACCCTTTTTAGGACAATACCATGCAAATTAGCCTTTAAAATGAACACTTTTGATTTTGAACATTTGAGTCCCATAGACGTCAATGGGGTTCTAATGTTCGTGCGAATTTTCGGTCCGTTCGCAGGTTCTGGTGCGAACCGAACCGGGGGGTGTTCGGCTCATCCCTAGTGGTCAGTGTCGGCGCCTTTCTTATATTTGTGGTCAGTGCCTGTACTCCCTTACACTGATAGTCAATGTCTGTGGCCCTTACAATGTTGGTAAATGTCTTTAAACCCTTAAATTGGTGGTCAGTGTCTGTGCCCCCTTACATTAGTACTGCATGTCTGTGCCCCCTGATATTGGTGGTTAGTGTCTGCACCCTCCTAACATTGGTGGTCAGTGTCTGTGCCCCATCCCCCTACATTGGTGCCCAGTGTGTTTTATTTATGGTCAATATGCTCCTTGTGTACCTCTTGCTGGTCAGTAGTGGTCAGTGTGCCCCTCCTTGCTGCTCAGTGTGAACCCCTTTTGTTGATGATCCGTGGGAGAAGTGACCCACAGGAGAAGCAGAGTGCCCAAAGAGGAGGAAGGAAAAGGATCACTGCAGAGGAGGAAGGGGAGGGTTGTGCAAATGTAAACACAGGAGTGTTTTCATTTGTGATTGCTGTGATTGGTCATCACAGTGATCACAAGCCACAGAGCCTCTCTGTCTCTTTTTTTGCATGTGATCTGCACTGTCTAATGCATACTCATAGGCACTGTGTGAGCAGTTGAAAGCCAAGGCACCCAGTAGGATATGTGGGCCACTTGACCTGGGCCTCCGACGCTAATGCCCTTGGCTGGCAATAGCTATCCATGGTGCTGAAATCTATAAATTTATGAAAATTGTACAGTTTCAGCACTAAGAGAGATAACAATTTATTTATTTTTTATTTTTTTATGTTAAAATTAAATAAATAAAATAATAACCCTGTGTGCTCCACATTCTAGAACTTATCATCCCTGAATACTAGGCATGTTGACTGGTATCCACATAGCAAGAGAATTGCAAGCATGCAGCCCCCTGCTATGCTGAGCAAGGGGGCAAGTGGGTGATTGCTTCCTTTCCAGTGAACTGGTTTTAGGGGTCCCTAAGATACCCAACCAGTTCACCATGCATGTTGGTGAGCAAAGAATGTAAACACCACACTAAAAATATATTTTAATACATTATTTAGCAATATGTAGCTTTCTAGGTTCCCGCGATGTTCAAAGACGCCCTGGAGTGTCTATGCAGCATCGGCAGGTTAGGTGTAGTGGAACACAGGTCCCCCCTATCTCACTGCCCAAACCCTGATTGACTCATGAAGTTCCAATACTTGGCATGTTTTTATGTACCAAGGGAACTCTGAGAAGGAGTTCCCTGTGACATCATTACCTACAGTATATTCAGACTGATGTACGCTTTTCCAAAGTTCTTTGAGTACATAAAACCATACCAAACATTGGAGTTTGAACAGAGAGCAGGGAGGACCCCTTTCTATACATAGCAGGGGACTGCTTGCTTGCTGGTCCCTTACTTTGGGGATACCAGCTAGCATGCCTGGACTGTCAGAATGGTTAGCTCTGGGTAGGGGAGGAGGGCGACCCCCCAGTTTTTTTTTTTTTGAAAAATTAAACATGGAAGTGTTTAAGCTGTTAACAGGTTCACACTCACCATAGAAATTCATTGCACGTGCAGTAGAAAAACGGGTTTAGGAAATGTCAGGTGAAAGTGTAAGAAAGATAGCAGTCGTTTTTATTACATAGTATGAATATTACAGTAAAGACCTTTTCCTACTGAAAAAAAGCTGAATGTTGGGAAATATAATTTTCATTGCATGAATCTTGAGTGAATTACCACTAATTTGCTTTGGTTCAAAGAATGAATGTACACCATTGAATTTTGGGTGAATCGTCATTGAATGTCAATTGATTGTACCATACTTGTTACCTACCAGCTACTCCTTGTGAAAACAAATGTTCTAGGAAAAATACTACGAAGGGTTTATTTTGAATGTAAAAATATATATATATAATATGATTTTTGCTTTTCAGGAAATGCTTTTCACTAAAAATTATTCAGAAATAACTTCCCCACTATTTTTTTTTGTTTTTTTTTTGTTAACAGATCAGTTTCACTCAGCTATAGCCAGCAGGCTACTAAACACAGGTATGCATAAGCAGGCAAGCATGCATCAATTTGCTGAGAGAGGGAGGGCACTGTTCATTCTCTCTAGCTGAGCTTAAAAAATCCAGTCAAATTATAAACTGACACACTTATGGCCCAAACACACTGTCCGAATATCGTACGAAAACGGTTGTCCGAGGAAGAATCGTATGATTTTCGGATCGTGTGTACACTACTTTCGACAGCAGATCACAACCGTCCATCTGATCTTATTCGATTGGGCATGCACGAAAATTTTCCTCGTACGATTCCAGATTGTACGATTTTCGGTTAGTCGGTATAGTTGTCGTCCGAAAATTCAATACAAATACATTACAACACATGACATCACTTCCGATCTTTTTTTCTGCCGTACGAGAATTTTCGTGACTTTATTTAGCTATTCAATTTCTACTTGCGACTTTTAAGCGAAATCGGCCGTACGATCAGTCGTACGATATTCAGGTCGTGTGTACGGGCCATTACAGTATATTAATGGCCTTCATCATTTTCCACATGTAGGTATTTTGAAGTTCTGTAAGTTACAGAGAGGTCTGAATATGTAAGAACTGTGACCTGTCTCCTTACAGCTTTGTTATAGAGACCTCATTTAGGTCAAAGTGCAAAATGACAGGTTTCCTGTGAGAAGAAGAACCCATACCACCCACTGAGGCACACCTTTACTATAATAATGGAGCTTACAAAGGGCTACTTTCTTTCTCCTCTACCTTAAGTGACTTTGAAGTCTAAACACAGCATCCTGGTAGGAGGTCACATGTTCACCCATGCCTGGAAAAAACAGGTATTTACCGAATGCTCAGACTGAGCAACAGACTGGCAAGGGAATGAGACAAGGGTCAATTTCAGCAGATTCTCTTCAAAGGAAATGAATAGTACAGGCAAATGTGAAAAAAATTGTGAATATTAAGAAAGCTTTCAAAAATAAAACTATTAGGCCAACCATAAACGGCTTGAATATCAGCTGGTTCAGCAGGAACAGACCAAGATTCGAACCGTGTGTGAGCAGGCTGAATGTATTAAGTTGGTTGAATGAACAACTTGGGTAAACCAGCCTGAAATATTCTCTTGTGATTAACGCTAGCGGCTGTTATAGCTGCTAGCAATAATCACTATCTTCTCCTGGCAAGGACGGCTTCCCAAACTTGCCTCCCACCCCCCTACCCCGCTTCCCTGCTGGGAGGGAGGGATTGCCATGTGTGTGGATGTAGGCTGCCTCAAATCCTTCTTTCTCTTCATGTAATCCAAGGTAGACTTGGTGATGGGCTTTGTGAAGGTCAAACTATCACTTCCAAGTTATTTTTTACGCTGAAGATAGTTCTTGATGATATTGGCTGCATGTTTGAGGTTGTTGTCCTGCTGCAGAATTCATTTGGCCAATCACATGCTTTCCTGATGGTATGGCATGATGAATAACTATCCTCCTGTATTTCTATGCATTGAGGACATCATTGATCCTATAAATCTCCAATCTCCGTTTGCTGTGCTCAGTTCAACTTGATGTGGGTGAGTAAAATATTTTTCTTTTATCATTGAACTGCGATAAGTGAAGTTCAAACAGGGATGTGATTCATTATTGGTCCTAAAAAGGTCAATGTGGGAACATTCTATCAATATTGTTCAGATCCCACTAATCCACTCTATATGATGCTGCCTTTATGGTATGATGGTAAGGGGAAGCTGTTAAATTCTGGAATTAGGGGGTACTTATCTCTAGGAATAGACCAATGCTTTTTATTGATGTTATGTACTCAGAGTGGGGATGCTAATGTGAAACAAAAGGTAATATTCTTTCTGTTCCTTCTGTCCGACAGCTACATCTCTTTCCTATTCATCTGCATGGGGTAACCCATCTGTATAATGGGGTGGGGTGAAAAATTCCATAATATAATAACTCATTTGTGATTCGTGGGTTTTGTGTAAAGATCACTGGAAATCACACCATCTTTAATCATTAAGCATGTATCTAAGAACAGAATCTTGTCCTGACTCCTGCTAGTATTAAATTCCAAACCAAGTACCAGATAGTTTAAAAACGCATGAAACAATAGTAGTGTATCATCATGTATCATGTATCATGTCTCCCTCCTATACTGCAAACACATTGTCAATAAAGCGAAACCAGCACCTACAATTTTCTTTAAAGAGAACATTACCATAAAAGAAAGAGTTTTCTATCATATTCATAAATGTGTTTGCATATGGGGGGTGGAGACATTAGAACCCATCCCTGCACCCCTGAATTTCAAATAATTAGTCTCTTTAAACAAAAAAAATTCTCTAATACAATTTTCAATAGCTGCAACAGAAAGGTCATATGTGCATTAAAAAATAATCCTGAAGCAACCAGAGGGCAGCGACAGGCTTTCAATCCTAATTCATGCAAAATCACTGTATATAAAATGGACATACAGAATCACAACTTATTTATGGTCATTGATGAAATACCACATAATAGACGTGAAGGAAATTGAGAATTGAGTCTACAAAAGTTCAATGGACACATCTACAGTTCAATGTATACATCATTTGGATACTTTACAGCCAAGGGGATAGAACTGTGATTTCTATTTACATCTTTTTTCTATAAAAAAATGATCTATTTATTTGTAGAAGGATTATTTATTGAATTTTGTATAAATGAATGATGTGTAAAAGATTTGCAGGGGTATTAGGTGTCACTCTTTGTTTTTTTTTTTTTGTTTCTGTACATGTTTTTTTGTAGTTTGTTAATTAATTATTTATATTCTTTTACCTTTTTGATGATAGGTAAATACTGGAATGTTTGCTATAAGATGATGGAGAGTGAACACATCTTGTTTAGCCTTCACTCTGACTCAGCCACTCTAATGCCCCGTACACACGGTCGGACTTTGTTCGGACATTCCGACAACGAAATCCTAGGATTTTTTCCGACAGATGTTGGCTCAAACTTGTCTTGCATACACACGGTCACACAAAGTTGTTGGAAAATACGGTCGTTCTAAACGCGGTGACGTAAAACATGTCGGGACTATAAATGGGGCAGTGGCCAATAGCTTTCATCTCTTTATTTATTCTGAGCATGCGTGGCACTTTGTCCATCGGATCTGTGTACACACGATCTGAATTTCTGACAACGGATTTTGTTGTCGGAAAATTTTATATCCTGCTCTCAAACTTTGTGTGTCGGAAAATCCGATGGAAAATGTGTGATGGAGCCTACACACGGTCAGAATTTCCGACAACAAGGTCCTATCACACATTTTTCATCGGAAAATCCGACCGTGTGTACAGGGCATTAGCCTTCACTCTGACTCAATATTTACATATATAGATGGTAAATGTTTGTCATTTATTCATGTTTCTACCTGAGGAAGGATGTGGACACTTTAGCCCGAAACTCTTGTAAATGGAACATCTTGCATTTTTTTAAAGATTAATTTGTATATTTTGTATATTTCCTTTTTTTGAATACACTTTAAGTTCAGCAATCCTGGTCCATGGATGAAAAGTAACATTTAAAAATCTTTTTTAAAAATTTTCTTAGTAAAGTTTACATTTGCATATTACGATTTTGTATTTTCATAGGCAGTCAAGCAGGTGGAGCCATTGACACATGATTTCCAGGCTTTTCTTTTGTGATTTCTTAAAAAAATTTAGGACTTGATACTGAGCTCAATAGCTCCAGCTGACGTGACTCAAAGCAGTGTCTTGTTTCCCTTTCTCCTCGTTTTCAGATAATTCAGTACTGGAATTCCATCAAACCAAATGGAGAACTAAAATGATAAGGAAACTAGCCTAATTGTATCCTTCTTTGCTATCCTCCTTGTGTTTGCATACATAAACACAATCCTCAGACTAGAGTTTGTGCAGTCATCAGCACTGCAGCTGAAGCAGGTGCCTGAGCAGCACCTATCATTGCCAAGTAAACTGTTAGCTGTACAGTAGTGTACAGAGACATGGCCTGTCCAAAGACGTATTAGGCTGAGATTTATCTCCGAATTGTTCTAAAATTCTGTTTATGTATAGAAGTGTAGTGAGGAGGGCGAGAAGGAGGGGTGCATTTTGGGGATAGCTTCTATTTAAATTTCAGTATTTCTTTATGCTATACTGTTCTGATGAACAAAATACCGCTTTCTCCTAATAATTTGAAACTTGATGTCCACACCATAGACTGTGGTGTATTATGTTTCATAATTAAATCTGGCTGTCACTAAGTGTTTAAATTTCATTTAAAGTTTATTAAAATTGATCCTAATGGAAAGTCTTCAGCACATTACATTAATTGAGCCCTCTGTGCTTCCGATTATATTTTAAATCAACTTTTCACAGCATTAAAAGTGACAAAAATAACTATTATATAGATTATGTTAAAATCTAAATGATCAAGAATGACATTTGTTGAAATATACTACACTTAAGCCTGACATAAAAATAACCTTATTAGGGAAAGTAAAGGATAGTGTAATTTATGGAGCAGGATGGGTCTCAGCCAATAAAGATTATCAGCAAGGTTGAGGAAGCTTCCGAATGACACACATTCCTTACAAGGACACAGAATTGTTATAAGAACTGCTGCTAGCAACTCCTTAAAAGCAATATAAAGACAATGTGTAGTACACATGAGCAGGCCAAGCACAGAGACTATATATTTACTAGAAATGAAGCGCTCATATTCATTAACTGCATTTTTAGAACGCTGGCAGATATAGTAATAATTGCTAGAAGCCATTTTAAAGCTTTCATTATTTTATAATGTAATACATGCAATTTGATTTGGTGACAAATATACAACAGCCACCATAAAGGGACAGGGTCTCTGAAGCAGACTGGGGGAATTAAGCTATTTTACCTGCAAAATGGGGAAAGTGGGATGCCATTCACCTTCTACTAAAGTATCTGGAACCAAATTGAGCAGAAAAATACCCAAACTCTTCTGATCTCAACCAACAGGGGTGTTGGGCCCTTTATCCTCACCCAGCCACTAAAATAAATTTTAGTGTATTTTTAGGCCTCATGGTTGAGTGAGAATGAAGTACCTGATGCCTCTGGTGGTTGAGATCAGAAGAGCTTGGGTATTTTTGTGTTCAGTTTGGTTCTAGATATTTTAGTAGTAGATGGCTGGCATCCCTTGTTCCCCAGACAGGCTGACACAAGATACTGGTGGTATGCTCCTGTATATGAGCCAGCTTCCACAAAGGGGAGAACATAGCTGCTGACATCTAAGAAACACTTTTAGTGGCAATGTCTGGCCTAATAGAATGAAAAACTATAGCTATGTGGCTGACAGAGGTGGAGATCATGATGAGGTCATGGATTCCCTTCATCTGTGCCTTTTCTGGACTCTTATCCCAGATGAGGGCTTGGTATAATTGTTAATGGGGGGACCCCATGCAAAAAAAAAAACACACACACACAGTTTGTATGGATTTTTAGAGGAAACCCAATGCAAAAAACAAAATGTGGGGCATCCCTCAAAATCCATACCAGACCCTAATCTGAGCATGCATCCTGGTTGGCCAGAAGAGGGGAGACAAGCATAGGTGCTACTGATCTCCTGAAACCTCTTTGCAGGAATTTCCTGTCTACATACTATAAATGTGCTCCAATGATGGTTGCATAGAATTTCTTTGGGCGGGTTTTCTAATACTAAAACAGTAATAGTAAAATAGTAATAGTAAAAAGAGTATGTCTGCATAATGTTTGTTGATATAAAAGAGTTTTATGTTTTATTTGTGAAATTAGATTAAGGCAGTATCAGGGCTGGGCTCAGCCCTTCTTTCTCTGAGCTGGCTGCTCAGCTGTCGGCTAATTGCCAGCTCCTATCTCTCCATAGTGACTCGCCTGTTGATGATATCCTGCCCGTCAGTCCTGCCTACTTAAGCCATATAAATGGAAAAGAACTGCGCTTTAGGGCCTGGCTATAGGATCAGAAAGCGCAGGTTGCTGCCTCCCTTTCCACAAAGTCCCTAATAAGGTACCTTGTACAGTATGTGAAAGTAAAAAGTTAGGGTATATTGGCGCTACCTATAGACATTAAATACTGGGATAGCCTATACATATATCCCCCCTTATTTTTTACAACTTGTAGTGATAAGTCTGTGGGGTATATGAATTATCTAAATTCCCCTTATAGTATGAGTGATACCCCAGCAAACACAAAATATGTCTACTGATCATATAACACACGTCAAATGTCGCACAGCTTAGATAGTTCTACAGCATCTAGAGAAAAAGCCAGAGGCTATATTCCATTATGTGCATTTGCTGAAAGCCATATACCAATGCGATGATGTGCGTATAGGTTATATGTATTAAATGAATACCCTATGCGTTTTGGGTATAACTTAAAATCGCATACAGACAAAACAGCTAATAAAAAACATCCAGCAACTAGATTTCCAACATATATTATGACAGTCCATATACTGATGTTCCTATGGCAATTTCAGATTCCCAATGGTGACTTTGGTGATGAATCAATTTGTCAGGTGACTCTCGTGCTCCCCCTTTTGGTTGCCTACTCACCAGCTTCCAGAACCCCACCAGGGGTATACCGCATATGATGTAATATGTTGGATCACTTCACTGGCTGTTTCATCTGGTAAATCTTGCTGTAATCAGCTCCACAGACCCCACGACGGGGAAATGCTCCTGTATCTTCTAGCTGTTATATATTGCGCTGGATTCCACTCATATATTCAAAAAGAAAGGAAAAGCTTCCATGGCGTAATAAAGTATAAACACTTTATTTAAAATATATATAAAAGCCCACACAGCGAAAAAAACTGGGCTGAAAAATAGTGAATTCAAACAGGCAGGACTAAGTCACAAAAATAATTTGCAGAGTAAAAATTAAAATTAAAAAATAAAAATAAAAAAGAAAGAAAAAAATCAGGCGCTATTGTATGCCTCTGTCCAGATGGATTAGGGCAGCAATAGACCTGAGCAGTACAAACTTTTGTTAAAAAGTCCCTCCTAACAGGCATAGGCAGCGAGGTGGGGGTATGTAACCACCAGCCGCTCACAGCGTCCTCCTCTCTCGTATGCCCTGGAGCTGACTCTGCCTACTTAAGCCATCCAGCCCAGATGATCTCTGCCTTCGCCTTGGTCACATCTCTAGAGACGCTCTCCTGTGTTCCTGTTAAAGCCCTTCTTGGTTGACATTCCTTCTTGCTCCAGATCCTGCTTGCTGTTCTACTACGCTCATCTCTGGCTTCCTGACATTTTGGCTTGTCTGACTATCCGTTCTGGTTCCTGAACTCTGGCTATGTTTTGACTATGTTTACCCTGTTTACATTTTATTATTATTATTATTATTATTATTATTATTAAACAAGTGAGATTTAACTGTACTTCTGTCTCAGTCTGATTCATGGTTTCTGACAGTAGTCGAAGGCCATGAATTCAGAAGATGCAGTCAATCCACTCGTTGGTAATATTTTTTCCAGATTGGATGAGCAGGATCACTGCATGGATCAGTTTGCCATGGTGTTATAAATGCTCCTGAGTCGCATGGCTCACCTGGAATCTCCCACTGTGGCTGCTCCGGTACAACCTGTGTTGCAGGCCATCCCTGCTGCTGTTCGTCTCTTTGCAGGCACCCCCTCAAGTATTACGTCTATAAGAAGTATGTCTGGTTCTGCTCCGCTTCCCCAGCGATTTGGGGGCGATCCAGTCCAATGCAGAGGGTTTCTCAACCAGGTTGAGATATACTTTGAGATGCTGCCCCAGGCATTTCCCACGGACAGAAGCAAAGTAGGTTTAGGATATATTTGCTTTCTGAGAGAGCCTTGGCCTGGGCAAGCCCTCTATGGGAGACCCAAAAATCTCTTGAGTTACCCCGAGTTTGTGGTTTCCTTTAAAGTGCCTCATGTCCATCAAACAGCGTACGAGAACTGTTGCCGATTATGACATGAATTCCGTACTCTGGCAGTAGAGGTTGCTTGGAACAATGAGGCACGTGGCTGCTTTTTCTCATGGTCTCTCAGATACCATCAAGGATGAGATAGCAGCCTGAGATATACCCACTGAGCTGGAGAAGTCTATCACGTTTGCCATCCTCATTGACTCCAGACTCAGAGAAAGACTCTCTTTTAAGGACCGCTTGTGAAAGCCCTCTGTATATTTGTCTTCAAGCTTTGCAGTCCCACCCTTGCCTCCCTCACCTCCCATGCCTCCTGGTACCGAGTCGGTCAATGAAGATGAACCCATGCACTTGAGCTTCACACGTCTCTCTGAGGATGAGAAAACCCTTAGGAGGAGGGATAGATTGTGTCTTTATTGTGGCCAGGCAGGTCACTTTTTGAAGGCTTGTTCTACCCATTCAGGGAACGCCACAACCTTGAGGTCCTGTCAGGGACAGACCTTAGGTGGCATTGTTTCATCCCCAGATATCCAGAAGGATAAGCCCCTGGTTTTGGTTACCCTTTCTTGGGCTGAGTCATCCATCGAGATACAGCCCCCTAATCGACTCTGGGGCTGCAGGCCTGTTCATTGATGCTGCCTTTGTATCGAAGCACTCAATACCGCTGCACCTGCGTGACACTCCACTTGCCATTGAGGCTCTTGACGGGAGACCTCTACAGCCTGCCCATGTGACTCATGAGACTGTTCCATTGTTCATGGCTGTAGGTGCTCTTTACTGTGAGTTAATCCAATTCCAAATTATTTCCTCACCTGTTTCCGCTGGTTTTTGGTTATCCTTGGAGGCACATTCCCTCTTTTGATTGGCTCCATGCTGAGGTTCTCTCCTGGTCGCCACAATGCAGTAAGACATGCTTCCAGAAGGTAGCCAAGGTCCTGTTCACTTTTCTCTCTCCTCCCTGCCGGAGGAGTAGCGCGATTTTAGTGAAGTCTTTAACAAAGGTCAGGCCGGTAGTTTATCTCCACACCAGTCGTATGATTGACCTTCAACCTGGTGCCATACCCCCTCGTGGCCGTGTTTACCCTTTGTTGGTCATGAAGGATAAGGCCATGGAAGAGTATGTTGCAGACGCACTTTCTTGAGATTACATCCGCAAATCCTCATCTCCTGCTGTTGCCGGTTTCTTCTTTGTGAAGAAGAAGAGTGGTGAACTGAGACGACTTGTAGACTTGTATTGATTATTTTGGCCTTTATAATGCCCCGGCAGTTTTCCAGGAATTTATTAACGATGTCCTCCGAGATTTGTTGCAGTTATATGTGGTGGTTTATCTCTACGATATCCTCATATTTTGCAAGTCCGCAGAGAGCCACCACACAGATGTCTGTCGTGTGCTTCAGAAACTAAGAGAGAACAATTTCTATTGTAAATTGGAGAAGTGTGAATTCCATCATGAACAGGTTAAATTCCTGGGTTATTTACACTGCTGGTTTTTCGATGGACCCAGAGAAACTTCCAGCAGTCCTACAGTGGCCCCGACCCATGGGTTTATGGCCTCTGCAGCGTTTTCTTGGCTTTGCCAACTACACCCTGTTTAAAATTATTATGCAAATTCTATTTCAGTGTCACAAAGATTAAATATTTTGTTTTTCAGTTTAACTCATGGATGGCATTGTGTCTCAGGGCTCTTTTGATCACTGAAAACAATCTCGGACACCTGTGATAATTAGATTGCCAGGTGAGCCCAATTAAAGGAAAAACTACTAAAGGAGGGTGTTCCACATTATTAAGCAGAGCACCATGGTCAAGCAATATGGGGAAGAAAAAGGATCTCTCTGCTGCTGAAAAGAGTGAAATAGTTCAATGCCTTGGAAGAGGTATGAAAACATTAGATATTTCACGAAAACGTAAGCGTGATCATCTCACTATTAAGAGATTTGTGGCTGATTTAGAGCACAGATGGGTTTCGTGCAAATAAAGGCACATTGAGGAAGATTTCTGCCAGATCCATGCATCGTATCTAGAGAGCAGCTGCTAAAACACCATTATATAGCAGCAAACAGATATTTGAAGCTGCTAGTGCCTCTGGAGTCCCACAGACATCAAAGTGTAGATTCTTCCAGAGTCTTGCAACTGTGCATAAACCTGCCATTCGGCCACCACTAACCAATGCTCACAAGCAGAAACGGCTGCATTGGGCAGAAAAATACATGAAGACTAATTTTCAAACAGCCCTGTTCACTGATGAGTGCCGTGCAACCCTGGATGGTCCAGATGGATGGAGTAGTGGATGGTTGGTGGATGGCCACCCTGTTCCAACAAGGCTGCAACGTCAGCAAGGCTGTGGTGGAGTCATGTTTTGGACCAGAATCATGGGAAGAGAGCTGGTCGGCCCTTTTAGGATCCCAGAAGGTGTAAAGATGACTTCTGCAAAGTATGTGGAGTTCCTGACTGACCACTTCCTTTCCTGGTACAGTAGGAAGAACTATACTTTCCGTAATAAAATCATCTTCATACATGACAATGCACCATCTCATGCTGCAAAGAATACCTCTGCATCAATGGCTGCTATGGGGATAAAAGGAGATAAAGTCATGGTGTGGCCTCCATCCTCCCCTGACCTCAGTCCTATTGAGAACCTTTGGAGCATCCTCAAGCAAAAGATCTACGAGGGTGGGAGGCAGTTTACATCCAAACAGCAGCTCTTGGAGGCTATTCTGACATCTTGCAAACAAATTCATGCAGAAACTGTCGAAAAACTCACAAGTTCAGTGGATGCAAGACTTGTGAAGCTGCTATCAAATAAGGGATCTTAAGTTAAAATGTAACGTGACCAATTAAAATGTTTAAAAAGTTAAAATGTTGTTCAAAGTTTGATTGAAATAGCTTTTGATTTCAGTAAATATGCTGCAAACACAGGAAATGACAATTTTCAGTTCTTTACAACCTATAAAGTGTTTTGAAACTTACTGTGCGTAATAATTTGGAACAATGCATTGTAAGTTTTTTATTTTGAAAAATAAAAACTGTTATCATTAGGAGGTTTGTTCAATAAAATTTGAATTGTACTCTTAATAGTTGATAACATGAGAATTATGCTGACTGTTGTTTACATCAATTATTTAGGTAAATTAAAAAAATATAATTGGCATAATAATTTGGAGCAGGGTGTATTATAGGACGTTTATTCATAACTTCTCGTCTCTGGTCAAGCCCCTGACTGATATGACCAGAAAGGACGGTAACCCACAGTGTTGCTCTCCGGAGTCCATTAAGGCCTTTGAGAGTCTCAAGGCTGCCTTGGTTTCTGCTCCTGTGTTGGCACATCCTGATCCTACGTTACCTTTTATCCTTGAGGTTGATGCTTCTGAGACTGGAGTTGGCGCCCTTCTTTCTCAACAGAAGGGTGCCAACATTCTACCTCTGAGAGCACTATGCATCCTTGTGCATTACTTTTCCAAGAAATTGTCACCTGCAGAGTGCAATTACGAAATTGGCGACAGAGAGCTATTAGCGGTACGAAGAATGTAAGGGCTGACGCTTTGTCACAACAATTTTCCTCCACTTCCAAGATTCCTCCTGATCGTATTCTGGCTACGGTTCGCATCAGTCTCACTTCTCCTTGTGACCGCTACTTTGTCTCAGAGAGTCTCCATACTGCCGTATTCCATACTTACCATTCTCCCAAGGCTGCTGGGCACCCTGGGAAGAATCAACTCTTTTGGACCATTTCCCAACAATTCTGGTGACCTAGTCTACATGCCTTTGTAGCTGCCTGTTCTGTGTGTACTCAGAGTAAGACTCCATGACACCTTCCAGTGGGCCTCCTACAACCCAAACACAATGGAGGGAGGCCCTGGACCCACCTGTCTATGGATTTCACTGTGGAGTTACCCAACTCCCGGGGCAACACAGTTATCCTTATGGTGGTTGACCGGTTCTTGAAAATGTCTCATTGTATTCCACTTAAGAAGTTGCCCACTTCTAAGGAACTGGCTTCCTTTTTTGCTCGGGAGATCTTTCATACATAGGGCTACCCAAGGTGATTGTCTCGGACAGGGGTAGTCAGTTTGTGTCCCGGTTCTGGTGAGCCTTTTGTGCACAGTTGGAAATTCAGCTTGCCTTCTCCTCTGCGTATCACCCGCAGTCTAATGGGGCAGCAGAACGAGCCAATCAGTCCTTGGAGCAATTCCTACGTTGCTATATTTCTGACCATCATAACAACTGGTCAGACCTCTTATGTAAATAGAAGGGAAGGCTGATTTGCCAAAAGGGGGGGGTTTAAACCATGTACCCCAGGGACTTTTAAGGTGCTATTCAAATAAACAATATGATCAAAAGTCGATAGATCTGTACAATCATTTTATATAAAATCTATGGTTTTTATTTGAAAAGTCATGAATTAAAAACACCTATGCCTCAAATAGATGAGACATCATCGTAAAAAACAGGGTTATACATAAATATAAATCCACCAAAAAAAATCATATTAAAGGTACAACAGGATAGAGCTACTTAATTGATTCCATGACAATTTGCCGCTCGACATGTTTCGCTCTAATACGAGCTTCTTCAGGAGTTTTATGGCAATGATTGTAGTGGACTCTAAACAATAAAAAAATAACAATGATAAATACATATATCATCATGAAGAGTTTTTTTGGCATATTGGTTGGCAAAACACGATATACATCTAATAGTGTTTAATTCAAATGATAACATGAAGATTGTACAGAAAATAAGTATTCATAACACAAAAAAAAAAAAAATGTATATATAGGATAGAGAACCATATAAAGAATTTTTGCTTTATAAATCTTACCAGGCTGTAATACACCAACACTGCACAAGCGTTGAATTAGCTGATAAACTGCTACCGATTTTCAACATGGGGGCTCTCATATGTAAAGGGGTTTCCTTGTCTTGATGTGACCACAGGGGAATATAAAGTTTTAAAGTAGTCCTTTGAATAATGCAAAATAAATTGACAATTAGCCAAAAAAATGAATGCAAAGTGCATCCAGCTTGGTTCATAAGTTATGTGAAAATTCATTACCTTAAATAGAACCGATTTGATAGTGGCTTGAAACAAGAAAGTCTCACAGCAAATGCAGACAATAGAGACCAGGATAGATCGATAGTATAGTGAGCTGGCCACTAGTAAGGACTATAGTTGGTTGTGCAGAGGGAGCGATCCCCTCCCAGCAACAATTTCTAGATAAGAAAGTAAAGTAGAAAAAGCCATTAGAGCAGCTTTGTGAGTGCAGCTAACCTTCAAGAGTGACAGGGCTGCAGATATAGCACTTACTTGTAAAACATCAATTCGGCATCTGGGCTTGAGAACACTCCGTGCCTCCCCTATAGAGAAGCGCCGGTAACAGAGCAGTGTGCGGTGTGTTAGACCACCTTTATATATCCCCCATCCCGGCGGCGTCTGATCTCACCACCGGGATGCGGACGCTAATTGAGAATGCCTGCGTCACAGCACCATGGGAGAACGCGGCGACGTCATTGTGACGTCAGCGGCGTTCGTAATGTCTAGTGCGCATGCTCACACCACTGAAAGCCTGTAGAGCATATAGGCGCCGATGGCGCCATCTTGGATAGGGGAAAAAAGACAGGGCAAACCGATCATTGTCCACATTGGGACATCGTGCCTAGCTACAGATGCTTTAATACACATATTAATACACATATTTTTTCTATGCAGACACATCATCAGATGGCTGTATTGCAGGCTCAATATTAATGGCTGTATTGCAGGCTCAATATTAGTGATTACTTAACATGAAAACCCCCATGTGCCATAACCGGACTCAGTAACGTAAGAAATCATGGAAACCAAATGGAGAAATACTTCTGAATCTAATTTAACCTCTTCCCAAGTCATGGCGTTAAAATCGTTACAACGGAACAAAAACATCATAATTAAGCCTTCAGATAAAGGCGGAAATTTGGTGGTGATGGACAATGGCCAGTACGAATCTATGGTGCTGGCCATTGTCCAAAACCGTGAATGGTACCAGAGAGTATCATCAACTCACTTAACTCTAACGATGAACCGCTATCAATATTTAATTGGCTCAGCCTATCGTAGTGGTCTTATTAACAAGTCCACCTGGGAATTCGTAAATGTTACTTCTCCACAAATACCTACGTTATACGCACTCCCGAAGATTCACAAAAATCAGACCAAACCCCCTGGCCGTCCGATTGTCTCCGGCAATGGCAGTCTCACAGAGACAGCCAGCCAGTTAATTGATGACTTCCTTAGGCCCCACGTCGAGGGTTTGGTGTCCTATCGTCAGGATACCAATGACCTCCTACGCGCCCTCGATGGAGTCTCCATTCCCGAGGGTGTGTGGTTGGTAGCCTTCGACGTGGAGGCCTTATACAATTCCATTCCCCATCAACATGGAGTGGAGGTAGTCAAAGGTTTCATTTCTCAAAATCTAGAGGTATCTCCCCAGTACAATGGATTTATCTTGGACCTGCTGTTGTTTATCCTCTCCAATAACATCTTTCTATTTGGAGGCTCCCACTACCTCCAGATACAGGGAGTGGCTATGGGGACCAAATGTGCCCCCTCCTATGCCAACCTGTATCTGGGGGGGTGGGAGCGTGAACTTTTCTCCAGAGATGACATGCAACAATATATGGAACAAATCCCCCTATGGAGAAAATTTATCAACGATATCTTCTTCATATGGATGGGCACTAAGGACCTACTTTTGTCCTTTTTGGAGAGTTTAAAGATCAACAGTTTCAATCTCAAATTTACATTTGAATTTAGCCAGTCAAATCTAACTATTTTGGACACTCAAATTGTTAATTCGGATGGCAGTGTTGGAACAACCTTATATTGCAAACCATCTGCAGGGAACTCCCTGCTCCATGCCACAAGCTCCCACCCAGTTCCCCTCATCACTAGTGTGCCCTATGGGCAATATTTGCGAGTCAGGCTCAACTGCAGTGATGATTCCGACTTTGAAAAGGAAGCCAACTGTCTACGCTTGCGCTTTCTTAACCGGGGATATAGCAAAAAATGCCAGAAAAAGGCATACCTAAGAGCAAAAAATCAGAATAGTGCTTCTCTTATACACAACACAAGATCTAAGAAAGCTAACCCTGGAGTTAGACTCATCACTACTTTCTCTAGTCAACATAAACAAATACGAGAAATCCTTAAAAAATACTGGTACCTGCTGATGGGGGATGAGAAGGTGGCTAAACATTTAAACCCATACCCAGAGATTACTTTTGAACGATCCCGCTCCTTGAGGGATTCGTTGGTTCATAGTCACTATGAAAGCCATACCAAAAGTGTTAGAGAAGCTGACAAGGGCAGTAGACCGTGCCACCATTGTAACTACTGTAGATACATCCTGGCGGCACGAAATCTACTTTTACCCAATGGGCGTCTGTTCAAACCGAAATTTGCAGCAACATGTCAATCCATCGGCATAGTGTATATTATGCTATGTGAATGCAGAATGTTCTACATTGGGAAGACAAAGAGACCCTTTTTCTGTCGAATAAGGGATCATGTCTCCCTAATATAGAAATAGAAAATGGAGACCCCTATTAGCCGCCATGTCGGCTTACAGCATAATTTTGACAGCAACTGTCTACACTTTTTTGCTTTAGAACACATCCCTCCTGGAGACAGAGGAGGAAATTATGACAGGCTACTCCTTCAAAAGGAAGCACGCTGGATACATGAGTTGTCGGCCCTTAGATACCCAGGCATGAATGATGCATTTAGCTTTAAACCATTCCTCTAAGGACTAAGGCATTTTAGCTTCAGTCCTTTCTCCTTTTTCTTTTTTTTCTTTTTTCCTTTTTTCTTTCGGTCGCTGAATATATTTATTATTTTCAGTGTTCAGATAAGTTGGCATCTTTAGGATGCATTAATTGTATGTAATTATTGTATATAATTATATATGTTTTTGATATTGATATGTTCAATTTCCACTGATTTATTGCTACCCATCTTACAGGCTGACTATGTAACCACACATGCACATTTACGCTTTAATCCATCTAAATTGATCATCATTTGGGTGTTTTCAGTTTTGGGCTACCCTTGTCAATTCAGACCACACGGACACCCGGGGCACCCATACTTGGGAAGTGAACAACCAATCGCTCTCAAGGTGGGGGCCCTAGAGAATTGAGTCCGGTTATGGCACATGGGGGTTTTCATGTTAAGTAATCGCTAATATTGAGCCTGCAATACAGCCATTAATATTGAGCCTGCAATACAGCCATCTGATGATGTGTCTGCATAGAAAATATATGTGTATTAATATGTGTATTAAGGCATCTGTAGCTAGGCACGATGTCCCAATGTGGACAATGATCGGTTTGCCCTGTCTTTTTTCCCCTATCCAAGATGGCGCCATCGGCGCCTATATGCTCTACAGGCTCTCAGTGGTGTGAGCATGCGCACTAGACATTACGAATGCCGCTGACGTCGGAATAACGTTGCCGCGTTCTCCCATGGTGCTGTGACGCAGGCATTCTCAATTAGCATCCGCATCCCGGCGGTGAGATCAGACGCCGCCGGGATGGGGGATATATAAAGGTGGTCTAACACACCGCACACTGCTCTGTTACCGGCGCTTCTCTATAGGGGGGGCACGGAGTGTTCTCAAGCCCAGATGCCGAATTGATGTTTTACAAGTAAGTGCTATATCTGCAGCCCTGTCACTCTTGACGGTTAGCTGCACTCACAAAGCTGCTCTAATGGCTTTTTCTACTTTACTTTCTTATCTAGAAATTGTTGCTGGGAGGGGATCACTCCCTCTGCACAACCAACTATAGTCCTTACTAGTGGCCAGCTCACTATACTATCGATCTATTCTGGTCTCTATTGTCTGCATTTGCTGTGAGACTTTCTTGTTTCAAACCACTATCAAATTGGTTCTATTTAAGGTAATGAATTTTCACATAACTTATGAACCAAGCTGGATGCACTTTGCATTCATTTTTTTGGCTAATTGTCAATTTATTTTGCATTATTTAAAGGACTACTTTAAAACTTTATATTCCCCTGTGGTCACATCAAGACAAGGAAACCCCTTTACATATGAGAGCCCCCATGTTGAAAATCGGTAGCAGTTTATCAGCTAATTCAACGCATGTGCAATGTTGGTGTATTACAGCCTGGTAAGATTTATAAAGCAAAAATTCTTTATATGGTTCTCTATCCTATATATACATTTTTTTTTTTGTGTTATGAATACTTATTTTCTGTACAATCTTCATGTTATCATTTGAATTAAACACTATTAGATGTATATCATGTATTGCCAACCAATATGCCAAAAAACTCTTCATGATGATATATGTATTTTTCATTGTTATTTTATTGTTTAGAGTCCACTACAATCATTGCCATAAAACTCCTGAAGAAGCTCGTATTAGAGCGAAACATGTCGAGCGGCAGATTGTCATGGAATCAATTAAGTAGCTCTATCCTGTTGTACCTTTAATGTGATTTTTTTGGTGGATTTATATTTATGTATAACCCTGTTTTTTACGATGATGTCTCATCTATTTGAGGCCTAGGTGTTTTTAATTCATGACTTTTCAAATAAAAACCATAGATTTTTTATAAAATGATTGTACAGATCTATCGACTTTTGATCATATTGTTTATTTGAATAGCACCTTAAAAGTCCCTGGGGTACATGGTTTAAACCCCCCCCCCTTTTGGCAAATCAGCCTTCCCTTCTATTTACATTCAATTATGGGATGTGGTGCTTTCTGTTGTAAAATACGAGGACTAATGCGCAAAACCACAACCTCATACACAGTAAAATCTAAATGCTAAAATGCGATACTAGATAGAGAAGCTGCCAACATGAATGGGTGCACTCAACACCTAAATACACGAAATAAATAATGCAAGGTATGTGGCGCTAATCTACCCTCCTGTCCCACACTGTGGATAGTAAAGGGACTACTAGAAATGACCGTCAGTGTGTCTAAAGAATTTCTAATCCAGAAGATAATGATAGCACAATACAGGACAATGTGGAAATGACAATACGTAATAATATAAAGCCCCACCACACCACCTGATGTAAAGAATAATAAAGTGACTAGTGCACAATGGATAAACAGATGTACAAGAACCAACAAAATAACATGTGTCGCAAAATAATTTCCAAATGAAAGCAAGATGTAGATGAATAAAAAAGTGGCTGGTGCACAATGAAAAATCTAGTGCAAAGAATCATCAAATAGCATGTATAACAAAATATATCCAAATGAATGACATCAAAAAAGGCTGTCAGTACAGCCCACACCACTAACTAAAATCCAGTACTGAATATATAAATAATAAAAGTGTGGAGATCCTAAAAGAGTGCACATAACACCTCAAACCCAGCGATAAATAAAAATGCAAAGAAATGTCATAAGTGATAATATGCAACTGAAGATGAGGAAAATAACTTTCCGCAGCAATACATATAGAAAAATATAGTGACAAAAGTGCAAAAAATATTAATGAATATAAAATAATGAAAGTTCAAAAAGGTGACAATAGTGCAATAAAAGTCCACACCGATGCTATTGTCATACAAACAGTGACTTCTGGTGTTCACACAAAAGAAAAGTCAATGTATAAAGTGCATATAACAGTGCTTAGTGCTGTTCTTCTTAAATTCTTCTGGTGCACACACCAAATTGTTCCCCCCAGCCTCTCACCTCTAGTAGCGGCCCCCAAATGGGCCGAGTAAGGCAGATGGATAATGCTCAGGTGGAGGGGTTCCTGCAGTGGTAGTCCTTTCTTGGGGGATGTCCGTGGATCTGTCTATTCGTCTCACCTCTCGCCTCTCACAGCACTCCCACAGCGGTAGTTAAAATGAAAGGAGAAACTCCCATAGTGTAGCAGTTTAAAGATGAAATTTATTTAGCAATGTAGTGACTTACAGAAAAAATAAAAACATGCAGTAAAAACCGTCTAATAGCTTCCGGGTTCGGCCGTCCCCGTGAAGCGTCGGCACCTGGTTCCTCCTACCCTGACGCGTTGTGTCACATCACGTGACTTTCTCAAAGGGATGAGGAGTCCGGTGCCTGCTAGCCAGTTAAAATAGCCGCCGCTGTCATGGCAATGGCATATACAAACATTCAAGGCAGTTCTCTGTACAGGTAGAAGACACTAAGTACAGCGCAATATATTGATGCAAGTTGGTAATACATGATCAGTAAATCTAAATTATAATCAATGGTATAGCAAGACAAACTCAAATAAAATATTCTTATCCCATTGACGTGTAAATTTCTGCAATTAATCCACCACCAACGCCATCTAGTGGGGACTAATAAAAATTCACCCAGCAATGCAACATAGCTAGGGAAAAAAAGGGGACAAGCCAGAAGCACAAAAAATATGGAGACCGCAGAGGAAATGACTACTAAAATATTAAAATATCCCTGGTGATTAGTGTCGCTGGAACCTGGGAGGGGGACCAGGGATATTTTAATATTTTAATAGTTTACAACAACTTGCATCAATATATTGCGCTGTACTTAGTGTCTTCTACCTGTACGGAGAACTGCCTTGAATGTTTGTATATGCCGTTGCCATGACAGCGGCGGCTATTTTAACTGGCTAGCAGGCACCGGACTCCTCATCCCTTTGAGAAAGTCACGTGGTGTGACGCAACGCGTCAGAGTAGGAGGAGCCAGGTGCCGACGCTTCACGGGGACGGCCGAACCCGGAAGCTATTACACGGTTTTTACTGCTTGTTTTTATTTTCTCTGTAAGTCACTACATTGCTAAATAAATTTCATCTTTAAACTGCTACACTATGGGAGTTTCTCCTTTCGTTTTAACTACCGCTGTGGGAGTGCTGTGAGAGGCGAGAGGTGAGACGAATAGACAGATCCACGGACATCCCCCAAGAAAGGACTACCACTGCAGGAACCCCTCCACCTGAACATTATCCATCTGCCTTACTCGGCCCATTTGGGGGCCGCTACTAGAGGTGAGAGGCTGGGGGGAACAATTTGGTGTGTGCACCAGAAGAATTTAAGAAGAACAGCACTAAGCACTGTTATATGCACTTTATACATTGACTTTTCTTTTGTGTGAACACCAGAAGTCACTGTTTGTATGACAATAGCATCGGTGTGGACTTTTATTGCACTATTGTCACCTTTTTGAACTTTCATTATTTTATATTCATTAATATTTTTTGCACTTTTGTCACTATATTTTTCTATATGTATTGCTGCGGAAAGTTATTTTCCTCATCTTCAGTTGCATATTATCACTTATGACATTTCTTTGCATTTTTATTTATCGCTGGGTTTGAGGTGTTATGTGCACTTTTTTAGGATCTCCACACTTTTATTATTTATATATTCAGTACTGGATTTTAGTTAGTGGTGTGGGCTGTACTGACAGCCTTTTTTGATGTCATTCATTTGGATATATTTTGTTATACATGCTATTTGATGATTCTTTGCACTAGATTTTTCATTGTGCACCAGCCACTTTTTTATTCATCTACATCTTGCTTTCATTTGGAAATTATTTTGCGACACATGTTATTTTGTTGGTTCTTTTACATCTGTTTATCCATTGTGCACTAGTCACTTTATTATTCTTTACATCAGGTGGTGTGGTGGGGCTTTATATTATTACGTATTGTCATTTCCACATTGTCCTGTATTGTGCTATCATTATCTTCTGGATTAGAAATTCTTTAGACACACTGACGGTCATTTCTAGTAGTCCCTTTACTATCCACAGTGTGGGACAGGAGGGTAGATTAGCGCCACATACCTTGCAATATTTATTTGGTGCTTTCTGTTGACTATCTCTGCCCTCATTAGTTTATTGGTCAGACCTCTTACCGTGGGCGGAGTTTGTTCACAATAGTGCAATGAATTCTGCTTCCCAATTGTCCCCGTTTATGGTGAACTATGGTTTCCAAACTTCCATGTTGCCTGACTCATTTGTTCCGCAGAGTATTCCTGCATTAGAGGAACATCTCCGTGGTCTTCGTTCCACTTGAGCACAAGTCTAGGAGGCTTTGCAACATGCTAATGATAGGTACAGACTCAATGCTGACCGCAGACGCCTGCCTGCGCCTTCCTACCAGGTTGGAGACAGGGTCTGGCTGTCATCTCACAACCTCCAACTTCGTGTTCCCTCTCTGAAGTTCACACCTTGGTTTTTTGGGCCTTTCCGTATTCTTCACAGGATTAACCCAGTGGCTTATGCATTAGACCTTCCTTCTAATATGCGTATCTCAAATTTATTTCATATCTTCTTATTAAAACCTTTGGTCTGCAACCGCTTTACCACCTCTGTGCCTGGTCCTCACCCTGTACAGGTTGAGAACCATGAGGAGTTTGAAGTACAGTCCATTGTTGACTCCCGTAGGTTCCATGGGCAATTACAGTACCTGGTGCATTGGAAAGGAGGAACGCTCTTGGGTCTCATCCTTGGACGTACATGCCCCTGTCCTCCTCCGTGCTTTTCATAGACATTTTCCACTCAAGCCTGGTGGTCCTCTGAGGGGGAGGGGTCATTGAGGAGGGGGTACTGTCAGGGCTGGGCTCAGCCCTTCTTTCTCTGAGCTGACCACTCAGCTGTCGACTATTTGCCAGCTCCTATCTCTCCACAGTGACTCACCTGTTGATGATATCCTGCTTGTCAGTTCTGCCTACTTAAGCCATCCAGCCCAAATGATCTCTTCCTTCGTCTTGGTCATATCTCTAGAGATGCTCTCCTGTGTTCCTGTTAAAGACTGGCTTCGCTGACATTCCTTCTGGCTGCAGATCCTGCTTGCTTTTCTACTACACTCATCTCTGGCTCCCTGACATTTTGGCTTGTCTGACTATCAGAATAAAATGAAGAAATGGTTGCACTCTGAATTTCCAAAAAACTTGCTTGATGTAGCTTTATTGTCACAAGTGTATCAGACAAACACAGGACAAGCAGTTATATAAGTATAAGTTTTAACTGCTTGTCCTGTGTTTGTCTGATACACTTGTGACAATAAAGGTACATCAAGCAAGTTTTTTGGAAATTCAGAGTGCGAGCATTTTTTCATTTTATTCGTATTGGACGGTGGTTAGCCGGGGTCTGCACCTGTCATCCATTTGCACCTGAAGATTTGCCTGGAGCGGTGTGTGCTCTTCTTTTGGTTCTTGTCTGACTATCTGTTCCGGTTCCTGAACTCTGGCTATGTTTTGACTATTAATATGTGTGAGTCACCGGCGCAAAACCTCTATTCGCTCAATTACCTCTATACACCATAACAAAGTTGCTGCATTCAAGAAAACCATTCATTCAAATGGACTAAATGTGACAATTAATGTGTGTGAATGCGCTACTTATATATCTACACCACTCACAGTTTCATATTCCTTGTTCAAATATTATGTCATAAAAAATGTTTCAATAGCAATCCCATGTGTACAAATTTAAAGAAAAAATACAAAAAAACAAAAAGAATCAAAAACTTATATATAAACCAAACCATAAATCAAATTATCTGACATGTGCACATTACATCACAAAGTCCCAGAATTCAAAAAACTTCTATCAATTGTTGTGATAGTATTCTTAACGTGCTCCTGTGTATCTTCTATTTTCACATGTGACTTAGTGACACACCACCACCATGTAGATTGGACACTCACCAGATGCTTCTTAAATGGTGCGCCTTTGGTTCATTCATGGGATAACCACTCCACCTTAGTATCACTCCTCACCGGCTATGCTTTAATTTTCCTCATGTAAAGTATATGGACAAATGATCATTGCGCAATGCGTTTAAAACTTTTATTAAATAAAATCCAAAGAAAGTGTACACTCACATTTAAAAGTGCCCTCCAGCCGGCACTAAGCTATTCCAGCAGTTAAGGACGGGTGTTGAACGATCGCGTGGTCCGTCTGTGTGTAATTGTGTGACCTCCGCGCTCGGCATGCGCTCCGCCCCTCGTTCTCGTTAGTGTTTCCGCCCGCTACGGACGTTTCCGCTCACCTGGTCCAAAGAAATCTCCCAGCAGCCTCTACGCGTTTCGCATCACTGTATGCGTCATCAGGAAGCTGCCGTGTGATTGGTGCGTGTTCTATTTATACTCCGTATAACCGGAAGTATGTTTACCGCCATCTTAACTAAGGGATTCTTTGCCCAATTTCTATGTACTAACTTCCTTTCTCACATCGCCATTTTGACTAAGGGATTTAGCCCACTTTCCGTGTTCTAGGCACATATACCCCGTTTCCATTACTACAACTTTCCTTACTTACTTTATTGGTCCTAGATTAAATGTTTGAATATGTTTTTGTTCCGGGATGTGACCCATCTATATCTGCTGGAGAGGCTTTCACAATATTCTAAACTATTTATGTCATCCTTCCTGTTCCGCAACTTCTTCTAGCTTGCAGACAATATGGAACAGCAAAAACAACAAACAAACCCTATTCAGTACATCCATTTGTTCTAAATCATGTTTGTATTTTGCACCCCTATATATCAAGATCAATATTCATTGAAAAATTAGGGAATTTAGACAATATTTAAAATAATAAAATTAATATATGAGAAATGAAAATGTAAAAATAAAATAAAAACAAAAATAAAAAATAAAATAAAAAAATAATAAAAAATAAAATAAAAATAAAAAAATGAAAAAAATGATAATGAAAAAAATGAAAAAAAATGAAAAAGATGAAACAAATGAAAAAATGAAAAAATGAAAAAATAATAAAAAATAATAAAAAAAATAATAAAAAAATAATAAAAAATATAAATAAAAATAAAAAAATATAAATAAAAATGTATACAATAAAATAAAAAAATATAAAAAAATGAATAAAAATGAAATGAAAAAATGAAAATAAAATAAAAATAAAAATAAAATGAAAATAAATATAAAAATAAAAATAAACATAAAAATAAAATAAAAATAAAAATAAAAATAAAATAAAAATAAAAATTATAATAAAAATAAAAATAATATTAAAATTGAAATAAAAAATGAAAAATGAAAGAATGATGTTAATAATCTTCCAAAAAACAATTGACGTCGAGTTCCACATTCAACCCCAATGGCCTCATCGTGTCCATTTTGAATATCCAATGTGTTTCATTCCTTGACACCTCTCTTTTCATATTGGTGTTCCTCCAGTTTTTCTTTATTCTATATATTCCATAGAACTTCAGATGTTGGGGGTTTCTTCCATGTACATCCCTAAAATGCTTAGATACACTATGATGTTTGAATCCTTTTTTGATATTTCTAACGTGTTCACCTATTCTTACTGACAGGGCTCTGGTGGTTCTTTTATTTTTATTTTTATTTTATTTTTTCATTTTCATTTCTCATATATTAATTTTATTATTTTATATATTGTCTAAGTTCCCTAATTTTTCAATGAATATTGATCTTGATATATAGGGGTGCAAAATACAAACATGATTTAGAACAAATGGGTGTACTGAATAGGGTTTGTTTGTTGTTTTTGCTGTTCCATATTGTCTGCAAGCTAGAAGAAGTTGCGGAACAGGAAGGATGACATAAATAGTTTAGAATATTGTGAAAGCCTCTCCAGCAGATATAGATGGGTCACATCCCGGAACAAAAACATATTCAAACATTTAATCTAGGACCAATAAAGTAAGTAAGGAAAGTTGTAGTAATGGAAACGGGGTATATGTGCCTAGAACATGGAAAGTGGGCTAAATCCCTTAGTCAAAATGGCGATGTGAGAAAGGAAGTTAGTACATAGAAATTGGGCAAAGAATCCCTTAGTTAAGATGGCGGTAAACATACTTCCGGTTATACGGAGTATAAATAGAATACGCACCAATCACACGGCAGCTTCCTGATGACGCATACAGTGATGCGAAACGCGTAGAGGCTGCTGGGACATTTCTTTGGACCAGGTGAGCAGAAACGTCCGTAGCGGGCGGAAACACTAACGAGAACGAGGGGTGGAGCGCAAGCCGAGCGTGGAGGTCACACAATTACACACAGGCGGACCACGCGATCGTTCAACACCCGTCCTTAACTGCTGGAATAGCTTAGTGCCGGCTCGAGGGCACTTTTAAATGTGAGTGTACACTTTCTTTGGATTTTATTTAATAAAAGTTTTAAACGCATTGCGCAATGATCATTTGTCCATATACTTTACATGAGGAAAATTAAAGCATAGCCGGTGAGGAGTGATACTAAGGTGGAGTGGTTATCCCATGAATGAACCGAAGGCGCACCATTTAAGAAGCATTTGGTGAGTGGCCAATCTACATGGTGGTGGTGTGTCACTAAGTCACATGTGAAAATAGAAGATACACAGGAGCACGTTAAGAATACTATCACAACAATTGATAGAAGTTTTTTGAATTCTGGGACTTTGTGATGTAATGTGCACATGTCAGATAATTTGATTTATGGTTTGGTTTATATATAAGTTTTTGATTCTTTTTGTTTTTTTGTATTTTTTCTTTAAATTTGTACACATGGGATTGCTATTGAAACATTTTTTATGACATAATATTTGAACAAGGAATATGAAACTGTGAGTGGTGTAGATATATAAGTAGCGCATTCACACACATTAATTGTCACATTTAGTCCATTCGAATGAATGGTTTTCTTGAATGCAGAAACTTTGTTATGGTGTATAGAGGTAATTGAGCGAATAGAGGTTTTGCGCCGGTGACTCACACATATTAATTTATTTTATATTTTATATATAATTTTTTTCACGGGCAGCACAACATGGAGGTTTTCTCATTTCTGGCAAACCGCAAGCTAGACTTGGGTGAACTATTCCAGAGTTATGATAACACCACGGCACTTAATTTGGAACAAAGTTTTAAACACTTAAAAAATGCAATGGACAGACAAATCAGAATATGGTGGGATATTAACACATTAGATCAGTATAGAGAAGCCAAAATCACCCCGAGAAGGCTCAGATGGGATTTAGGCCCCAACGATGGGTTAATGGATGAAAATCTATCAAGAACTTGGTTTGATTTTTTTAATAGCTGTGAAAATAAACTATTAGACACCATAATTGAAAGAAGGAGAATCAAACTAAAAAAGATAGAATCCACCATTAGTAACATTAGAGATAACATGGTACCACATGTAGAGACGAATGAATATAAAACTAGAGCGGCTAAATTACAAGAATTTTTAATTAAATTGGACAACGAAGTAAAGAATAAAAAGGTTAAGAAATACCAAAGGGATAAAAAGAATTATTTGGAGGGGAAAGTGTACAGGTGGCAGGAAGAGGAAACAACAACCAATTCTGCAAACACATCCCTGGATGAAGAGATGGATATTAGGGATGTGGTTGCAGACACAAGAAATAGTAGAACACCAGGCACCCCAATCGCCAACCCAACAAGAAGATACACCAGGACGCCAGCACATACCTCAAGTAACAACCAGAAAAAAGTGAATATTCAGAAACCCGAGCAAGGGAATAACATTACAAATGCACCTCCTTATCAACCACCAATGGGACAGTACCCCAGACCCTGGAGAGGGGGGTATAGAGGTAGGGGTAGGGGCTATTACAATTACAACCAAAATTATGGTCCACACATGTGGCAGGGGGAATGGCGGGATTGGAGGGAACCCTACAAACCATCCATGACAGTATTCCAGACCAGCAGAGGGGGCTGGAGCAGGGGCCCCCAGGAAGCTGGAGGAAGTATAAACCAACAAGAAAAAGAGGCTGTAGAGGGGGAGGCAAAAAGAAAAAGGGAAAATTAGGGGAGGGAATTTTTAATTTAACGGATATAGTATACACCCAGGAAGAACTATTGGTACTAGATAGTGGAATCAAATATGCACCTAGCGCAACTTTCAACCAGTTTGAAGCATTTATTGACTTGCAGAAGTTCATTAGAAAATTAAATTTAAAGAAGTATTTTTTGGAAAAGGGAGAACCCCAACAACAATCTAATGATACAGGGTACAAACAAAGTCAGTTGAGGAACAGGTCCACATTCAACCCCAAATCTAACACTAACCAACATATAGAAGTGTTCAAAAGGATAGTAGAGAAGGAAATGAGAAGTATCTGTCACGGAACGCCCCACACTCCGCTTGAGTGCTTCCGTCAGTATACCGTTTCCTAAGTTCTGGAACACGAGTCCAATGGATCTGGCTATAGGAACCCCCAAGAACTAGACAACACCAGTCTTGGAGTACATCAGAACTGCCTTTATTTTGAGATCTCACAGACCTTTATACAGCAGGGATGACTCAAAGCTAACCTAATTAACATGACCTAATTTACTACAAAATGTACCCAGACCAGATGACAGTCTTGTGGGCACCGAGCTTCACACATTAATACAATTAACAATACAAACAACAATCTCCCCCCTCCTCAGCCTAGACCATTCGTCTATTAGCCAGGGCTGGTGGCTAATGTGATCAGCTCTCTCAATTAACATAAACACATGTTGATAACACCAGCATCTCCTCACAGGATGTGTCCCAGCAGAATGAATCAGTCTTATCAGCAGGGGGCTGCTGGAGGAATCCCCCCTTCCTCTTCAGGGACACAAATATACAGTAAGGAGTCCCCATACAATATATACATGACTGAGTCCGATTAATACAGTTCAGACTGGATTTCTCATTCACCTCAAATGCTAGGGCCCATAATCGGTGGGCAACAGGCTTGCACACAGTCCTCTCCAACAGCCTCCGCTCTGGCCATGCCCGTGACATTTCTCCCCTTTCGGCAGGAGACTAACACAGGAGGAGACCCCAGACGGGTTGACTCCGAAGTTAGTCCACAGCTCCAGTCCTCTACTGCCTGTACCCACACAGTCCCCCAAACAAATTATCCCAAACAGTGCATTACTCACCCAGCCATCCTCTGCCTCTCTCAGAGAACATATCTGCCGCTGGAGAGAAGACAGGGTGACTGGGCTCACTCTGTCATGCTGTTGGGGATCTGGGCCCACTGCCCAGCATCCCTGGGGTATACAGGTGGAGACGGAAGTTCCATCCACCTTCACAGGAAATCCATCCTCTGTTAGTTGAGGGCAGAGTCCAGCAGTCCTCGGCCCTGTTGCCAGCCCTTCTGCTGGAAACCCCACACCATCTGTTCCGGCTAACTGTTGGAGAGGGAGGCCGACTGCCCCGCCTCCCTGGAACTCTGTAGTTGTTGCCGGTGCTGGGCAGAGGTTGGTAGCACTCTGCCCTGTTGCCAGCACTTCTGCTGGGGACTCCGCATCCTCTGCTCCGGCTAACTGTTGGGGCAGGCAGCTGGCTTCCTCCACTCCCAAACTGTGTAGCTGCCATTGGGGAGGTGAGCCGGCTGCTTCCTTTTCCATTCCCTCATCTGGCTGCTGGGACGACATGTCGATGGTACTGTCTCCCAGGTACACGGATCTTTGCTGGGGAGGAAAGCCCACTCCCTCCACCCTGGCCAACTGTTGGGGAGGGACAACACACACCTCCTCTCCCTTCTCCCCCTGTATCTGCTGCTGGGAAGTGATTGCCATCTTCTCACCCTGAGCCTCCACAATTGCTGCAGGTGTGGGGCAGAGGTCTTGGACCCTGTGTCCGGTTGCCAGCACTTCTGCTGGGGGTTTGCTAGGTGGTTCCTCCTCTACAGAAATGTCTATTAAATCCCCAGTCTCTGGAAGTGGTAAAAGTGTGGGACAGAGGTCTTGGACCCTCTGTTCAGTTACCAGATCTTCAGCTGGAGAAGTTTGTTTTAACTCCATAGATGCTGCTGGCAGAAAATCACATGTCCCTGTCAGTGTTGTGGGAGAAAGGCCGACTACCTCTTCTCTCAGGAAGGCCGAAGCCACTGTTGGTGCTGGGCAGAACACAGTGAACTTTGGCCCTGATAGCAGCTCTTCTGCTGGAGGCTCATCAGGTTGTTCTTCCTCAGCAGAAAAGTCTATCAAATCCCATGTCTCTGCAACTGATGTCGGGGAATAGGGGTTCACCATCTCCTGTCCATGGAACCCAGAAGATGTTATCATTTCTGGACAGAGGTTAGCAGAGCTCTGCCCTGTTGTCAGCACTTCAGGTTTGGGGACGGCAATCTCCGGATTTTCCACTGCCGATTCTCTGGCATGCTGCTGAACTTGTTCTAGCAGTTTCCTGTATGCCCTTTCCAGATGCTGCTCCTTCCTTAGCAAATGGTCCAGATCAGGTTTGAGCTCTGAGACCCCTGCAAGACCGAGCATAGACTCTCTATAGTCTCTCATGTCCTCAAAGTCAGGTTCCCCTTCATCGCCAAACATAAAAAGATCTGTAAGGTTCTCCCACAGCAATCCAGGGCCGCCAAAGTCATATCCCTCCGGAGAGCATTCTGTTGTCTCCCCTAAATATCCCTCCTCTGCGTGCCATTGCAGAGCCCGATATCGATTGTCCAGCTCTATCTCCTGCTGGACCAACCTGTCCAACTCAGTCACCCATTGCTCCTGGGGCTGCTCTCCCAGGAATGCCATCCGCAATGCCCGTTGGTCACTGGCCCGTTGCTCTTGGGTTGGAAAGCACTTGCCCTGTTTTATACCAGCGAGACGGAGGGCTGCGATCCAGAGCTCCACCCGAATCAGCTGCCTGAGCTCCAGGTATTCATCCTCAGACACAGTCCTGGTGTACGTTGAAAGGATGATCCGCAGCAGCCCCGGGAATTCTGATGCCAGGTCCATATCTCCGCTGGGGTGACTGAAGTCTGCTATGCTGATCTTGGATCCAGTTGGAGGTTTGGATGTCCCAGACTTCAGACTTCAGGAAGCTTTCCCGCTGCTTGCCACCAATGTCACGGAACGCCCCACACTCCGCTTGATTGCTTCCGTCAGTATACCGCTTCCTAAGTTCTGGAACACGAGTCCAATGGATCTGGCTATAGGAACCCCCAAGAACTAGACAACACCAGTCTTGGAGTACATCAAAACTGCCTTTATTTTGAGATCTCACAGACCTTTATACAGCAGGGATGACTCAAAGCTAACCTAATTAACATGACCTAATTTACTACAAAATGTACCCAGACCAGATGACAGTCTTGTGGGCACCGAGCTTCACACATTAATACAATTAACAATACAAACAACAATCTCCCCCCTCCTCAGCCTAGACCATTCGTCTATTAGCCAGGGCTGGTGGCTAATGTGATCAGCTCTCTCAATTAACATAAACACATGTTGATAACACCAGCATCTCCTCACAGGATGTGTCCCAGCAGAATGAATCAGTCTTATCAGCAGGGGGCTGCTGGAGGAATCCCCCCTCCCTCTTCAGGGACACAAATATACAGTAAGGAGTCCCCATACAATATATACATGACTGAGTCCGATTAATACAGTTCAGACTGGATTTCTCATTCACCTCAAATGCTAGGGCCCATAATCGGTGGGCAACAGGCTTGCACACAGTCCTCTCCAACAGCCTCCGCTCTGGCCATGCCCGTGACAGTATCAAACCGGAAAAGTGCAATAAAGATAGAATATGGCAAGGTCTGAAAAAATTGGAAAAAAGGAAAAACATAGTAATCAGACCAGCAGACAAAGGGGGAGGGGTAGTGGTCCTAACCAAACAGGACTACTACGCAGAGTTGGAAAGATTAGTAAAAAACAGTAGTACATACCAACCCCTAAAAAAGAATCCTAATAGAGAACTTAAAAAGAAATTGAAAGAGTATTTAAACAAGGGCATAGCAGATAAAATTATTAATAAAAAAGAGGGTAGATATTTTTTGACAGAGGCACCGAGAATACCAGTAATATACCAGGTCCCAAAAATTCATAAACACAAAACCAAACCACCAGGGAGGCCCATAATCAGTGGCATTGAATCTGTTTATTCTAGATTAGGGGAATATTTGGATATATTCCTCCAGCCAATAGCAGGAGAGGGCAAGGCATTTCTTAAAGACAGCAAAGATGTAATCAACAATTTAAAAGATATACAGGTGGACGACTCTACACTACTGGTAACACTGGATGTGGAGTCGTTGTACACTAACATAAAACAAACAGACGCCCTGGCAGCTGTAGCATGGGGAATGAAGAATTTATCAGACTTAAAATTGAAACAAAGAAGGTTTATCCTGGAGGGACTAAGAATGGCTATGGGAAACAACTTTTTCTGGCATGACCATAATTACTACAGACAAATTAAAGGGGTGGGAATGGGCAACAAGTATGCACCGAGTGTGGCCAACATCTTCCTGAGTAAGTGGGAGGAGGAAGAAATCTTCGGGAGATGCTGGCCACACTTGCTGTTATACAAACGCTACATCGATGATATTTTGATAGTGTGGAAGGGAAGCCAAGAACAGTTGGAACAGTTTATCCAACATATTGGCTATAATCAGTATGATATTAAATTCACAGCTACAATAAATCAACAAAAAATAAATTTTTTGAATTTAGAAATATTCAAAAATCAGAATAAACTTGGGACTAGAACACATTTTAAAGAAACGGATCGGAATGGGTACATACCGATGGGGAGTTGTCATCATCCTCAGTGGAAAAAGGCCATTCCCAAGAGCCAGTTTATCAGGATATGACGGAACTGTGACTTGATAGAAGATTATTTTCAACAGACTGACATCCTGATAGAGAGATTTATGGACAAGGGCTATAAAAGAAATGCACTGGAGGAAACACGCCTGAAGGTAGCCAATATGGATAGGGAACTGATTCTAAAAAACAAAACTAAAAATCATAGCCAGAGTAACAAAATACCATTCATAACAGGATTCAATAAACAATATAAAGTATTAGAGAATATTATAAAAAAACATTGGCCTATAATCAGTAATGACCCACAACTAAGTAAGGTATTACCAAAAAAAACAACATTTGTATACAGACGAGCTAGAAGGATCCGTGATAAGATAGTAAAAAATGTGCCAGATCCCCCTAAAACTATGTCAACATTTTTTAGCCAGAAGGGTTTCTTCAGATGTGGGAAATGTAAGGCTTGTAGATCAACCAACAAAAAGGATAGAAAGATGACGAACTTTGTGTCAAATACCAATGCACAAACATACACAATAGAGAAATTGATAACATGCTGTAGCACACATGTCACCTACGTACTGGAGTGCAATTGTGGGCTACAGTACGTAGGCAGAACCACCAGAGCCCTGTCAGTAAGAATAGGTGAACACGTTAGAAATATCAAAAAAGGATTCAAACATCATAGTGTATCTAAGCATTTTAGGGATGTACATGGAAGAAACCCCAACATCTGAGGTTCTATGGAATATATAGAATAGAGAAAAACTGAAGGAACACCAATATGAAAAGAGAGGTGTCAAGGAATGAAACACATTGGATATTCAAAATGGACACGATGAGGCCATTGGGGTTGAATGTGGAACTCGACATCAATTGTTTTTTGGAAGATTATTAACATCATTCATTTTTCATTTTTTATTTCAATTTTAATTTTATTTTTATTTTTATTATAATTTTTATTTTTATTTTTATTTTTACTTTTATTTTTATTTTTATTTTATTTTTATTTTATTTTATTTTTAAGTTTATTTTTATATTTATTTTCATTTTATTTTTATTTTCATTTTTTCATTTCATTTTTATTCATTTTTTTATATTTTTTTATTTTATTGCATACATTTTTATTTATATTTTTTTATTTATATTTTTTATTATTTTTTTATTATATTTTTTTATTTTATTTTTTATTATTTTTTCATTTTTTCATTTTTTCATTTGTTTCATCTTTTTCATTTTTTTCATTTTTTCATTTTTTTCATTTTCATTTTTTTCATTTTTTTATTTTTATTTTATTTTTTATTATTTTTTTTATTTTATTTTTTATTTTTATTTTTATTTTATTTTTTCATTTTTATTTCTCATATATTAATTTTATTATTTTATATATTGTCTAAATTCCCTAATTTTTCAATGAATATTGATCTTGATATATAGGGGTGCAAAATACAAACATGATTTAGAACAAATGGGTGTACTGAATAGGGTTTGTTTGTTGTTTTTGCTGTTCCATATTGTCTGCAAGCTAGAAGAAGTTGCGGAACAGGAAGGATGACATAAATAGTTTAGAATATTGTGAAAGCCTCTCCAGCAGATATAGATGGGTCACATCCCGGAACAAAAACATATTCAAACATTTAATCTAGGACCAATAAAGTAAGTAAGGAAAGTTGTAGTAATGGAAACGGGGTATATGTGCCTAGAACACGGAAAGTGGGCTAAATCCCTTAGTCAAAATGGCGATGTGAGAAAGGAAGTTAGTACATAGAAATTGGGCAAAGAATCCCTTAGTTAAGATGGCGGTAAACATACTTCCGGTTATACTGAGTATAAATAGAACACGCACCAATCACACGGCAGCTTCCTGATGACGCATACAGTGATGCGAAACACGTAGAGGTTGTTGGGAGATTTCTTTGGACCAGGTGAGCGGAAACGTCCGTAGCGGGCGGAAACACTAATGAGAACGAGGGGTGGAGCGCAAGCCGAGCGCGGAGGTCACACAATTACACACAGGCGGACCACGCGATCGTTCAACACCCGTCCTTAACTGCTGGAATAGCTTAGTGCCGGCTCGAGGGCACTTTTAAATGTGAGTGTACACTTTCTTTGGATTTTATTTAATAAAAGTTTTAAACGCATTGCGCAATGATCATTTGTCCATATACTTTACATGAGGAAAATTAAAGCATAGCCGGTGAGGAGTGATACTAAGGTGGAGTGGTTATCCCATGAATGAACCAATGGCGCACCATTTAAGAAGCATCTGGTGAGTGGCCAATCTACATGGTGGTGGTGTGTCACTAAGTCACATGTGAAAATAGAAGATACACAGGAGCACGTTAAGAATACTATCACAACAATTGATAGAAGTTTTTTTGAATTCTGGGACTTTGTGATGTAATGTGCACATGTCAGATAATTTGATTTATGGTTTGGTTTATATATAAGTTTTTGATTCTTTTTGTTTTTTTGTATTTTTTCTTTAAATTGGCACACATGGGATTGCTATTGAAAAATTTTTTATGACATAATATTTGAACAAGGAATATGAAACTGTGAGTGGTGTAGATATATAAGTAGCGCATTCACACACATTAATTGTCACATGTTTTGACTATGTTAACTCTGTTTACCTTTTATTAATATTATTAAACAAGTGAGATTTAACTGTACTTCTGTCTCAGTCTGATTCATGGTTTCTGACAGGCAGAAGTTTAATCAATTTATTTTTTACCTTTCTTGCACCCCCTCCCCACCCCATTAACATGCTAATGAAAGTGTGAAATAAAACTTTTTTGTTTCAATTACATACCCTATTTTAGACCAAGTGATGTCACTCTGTGCTTCGCTGTGCAATGAAAGCAGATCATAGCTGGTGTGGGGGAATGGTAGGGTACTGCTGTATTTAGCTTCCTGAAAACCTCACAGCACCCTGCCTAGGTTATCCTATCAAGTCTTGGTTCATGCAACAGGCGGGCTCTTGGAATGAGTTATGCAAATATTAAAATGACTTAATAGGTGGTTGTCAGCCTGGAGGAATGTGATGCTGATATTGAAAGAACAGAAATCCAGTTAGTTAAGGAGAGGAGTCTGCACAAGGCTGAAGGTAAGGCTAGAGTTCAGCTTTAACATGTTGCAGTGTAGATTTTAGTGGTTGTAGATTTTAGTGGTTGGGTTAAAACACTCTTTAAAATTCAGTTTCTATTACCTGTTTTGATTTGGATATATTTATTTCTAGCTAGAAAACATAGTCTGAAATATCTAGCATTGCCTGATACACATACCTTTGCAGTTTCAACAAGTCACAATGTATGCAAAAGCAAAATGCAACCACAATTATTCTGCTATTGTTGTGACCTATTTGTGGCTGAATTTTGAGTTTTGCCTGTAGTCATGTTCTCATTTAAAAAAAAAATAACCTCTTGAGGCTCAATGATTTCCCTGAAGGGGGAATTTTTGCCAGCACAGTTGTTCTACATTTACTTTTACACTTTAGTCAGATCATGTTTGAAATACAAAGGGTTCTGATGGTTTTCACTGTTTGAGCGCTGTTTTTTGTAGAGATCAGCTGGTCGCTGTGACAAAAGTATGATGTGGACACCTAACTGTGTTTGTGTACCTACATTATTTCACCTAGGGCTTACAGGGTAAGTGTACCTCTACAGTGGCACTAAACTCCGTTTAATTCAACCATGAATTGAACCAACTATTCAATTCAACCATGAGTTCTTAACTCAAAAATGTTCCTTCTATTGCCCTCAGCATCCTCCAAATCTTCAAATTCAAATATTTTGCTGCTGGGATCTGACTTCCTGTTAGATGTTCATTCTCCATGGTCCACGGTATGTAGAAGTGTAGCCAACCCCTATTATTTGCTTCCAGGATGAATTAGGGACTCTGGACTATAGGATTTATAGTGTGCACAGAGTAGTGGACATGACCGCAATTAACCTTTGCTGCTCATTCCAAACAAACAAAAGTAAGAGGGAAAGAGAGCTCATAGAGAACATTACTGTGACGGAAGTCACTTTGGGCGGGGGACTTGTGGAACCCAGCTTACCTTAGAGAGGTTGGGAAACTCCTTGTTCAGCACCCCAGGCCCCTCCTATGTGTAAGTGTCCCTGTGTCTATTAGGGGCACAGGGTGACCAAGAAGCCCAGTCTGGTCTGCCCTAAGCAGACTCACAGTATAACCACACCAGGCCCAGCATTTCATTTTACCCCTGTTATCCTGTACTGTTAGTACACAGGCATTCTGTGTACCAACAGTACAGAACACCTCCAGGTAGCCATATTGCAATGAGTATTACAGAACAAATACAGCTGCAGACTGAGGAGACGTAATTTTAGTAACATTAAATTACAATATGGTTTGTGTAGCAACTGTACAAAGTATATACTATGTTATTATTATTTTTTATTTTCTATAGTTTTTTTGCGGAGTTACAATTTAATAAAGCACATAATCATATAAATATGGGTTTGTTTTACAAATATAAATAGGTTAGTGCTCAACAGATGTGGACAAATATACATTAGGACAAATCTGACTATGGTGCAAAAATGTAATCTATATGTGGTCTTTTTTCTTGTACAACATGTTAAATGAAATAGGTTGTTTTTGTTTTTGCTGTTTTTGAGGAAAGAACGTCTCTTATTGATGAATTCATATTCATACAGTATTTCTCTTTAAAACAATGAAAAGCCAAATGGTCATGAAAATGTGTTCATGAATCTAAGGCCATAGAGACTTATAAAAGTCAATAATCACTAGGAATGAGCTTTGGGTTCAAATGCAACCGTTCTCCACCATAGCAACCAATTATCAGTCATGTATTTTCTAACCTTTGGTCAGGTGATGTAGAAGGCTAATCATGGAGGCTTTCAAATGTGCCACATTTCTCCTTAGGGTCAGGGTTCCCAGCAGCCTTTTGTCAGTGTTTGGAGAATGAGACAGCTGACAGATTCTGGTTTATTTACTAAAACTGGAGAGTGCAAAATCTGGTGCAGCTCTACACAGAAACCAATCAGCTTCAAGGCTTTTTTTTCACAAAGCTTAATTGAACAAGCTAAAGTTAGAAGCTGATTGGCTACCATCCATCTCTGCACCAGATTTTGCACTCTCCAGTTTTAGTAAATCAACCCCAGTGTTTTCAGGGAGAGATAATTACTGCTTTATATGGCTAAATGCAAAGCTTTACTGTACATTTCAGTGCTTTATCTAATGATGTATTTGATTTATTACAGATATGTAGCGTCAACAATTTACACTAAGCTTACAATCTACAGTGATGGATGAGTAAGTGGATGCGTGTAACACACCTGTGAATTCCTGCGCTAAATGAGTGACTTTAAATAAAGGTAAGCTGACAAATGAATAAATATGTGAACATTAACTAAGTGGGTTCCTGCTCCCAAAGTGCGTGTGTCTTTAAATGTGTGATCAGAATAAGAGCGCTACCATATAGAATAGGAGCGCTAGCATAACACGAGATAGCGCTCTACAATCTACAGTGTATTGTGATGCAGTACAATTAATTGCAGTGCGGTAAGCTACATAGTGTGTAGTGTACTACCCCTCCATTGTGAATTGCATTGTAGTGGGTAACATATTACTATGTCCCACCCTTTGTGTTCATAATGCAAAAACCCAATAGTCCTTTTTAAGACCTTTTTGTGTGTGACAGCCACAACTACTGCTACTGTTTAGCTGCTGCCATCCTGGATTTTTTTGTTATTGGGGTCTTTTTTTATTTTTAAGGTGGGTATTCCATAATTCCATAATTCCTAGGTGGGTATTCCATAATGTACTAGTATGCACAGAATATTAGAATATTATGGCAGACTTACCTATCATATGGTGTCCTCCAGCACAGTGCTAGGACCGATTCGGCGGGCCCGCGGAGCTTCCATCTTCACCCAGTCATCCTTCCGGGTCCCGTGCCTTCTGCTACTTGATAGGCCAGGCCACGATGACGCCACTCCCGTGTATGTGCACAGGGATCACATCGCCGCGGCACAGATTGGGGGCCGATCGGGGCTGTAAATGTTTGCTGAGCTGCGTATGCGCGGCTCAGTGAACATGACAGTTGACAGGCAGAAGGATGCATTTATGGCAGAGATGAATAGGGTCTCTTCTGTCTTCATAAATACCCTGCCTGTCAGCCATTTAATTAAAAAACAACTTTACTTCCACTTTAAATACTTTTTCTGATAGGATTTATTTGTATTTAAGGAAGGTTTATTTTCTTTCAATATAATTTTGCTACCATCTTTTATTTTTTTTTCATGGCGTCAGTAACGTGAACTTGTTGCTGACACAGGCAAAACTGCTCTTTGTTTGCAGCACATCACCACATGGTGCAGTACAGTACAGTTTAGTGCACCAAATCACCACATGCTCTGTCCCTATATTTCCTTAGCTGTTAGTTTGGCAATCCTGTATAATTATCATGACTGGGAGGCCTTAAGGTAGAGGCAAAGATTATTCACATTCAGCTAGTAGCGGTGTGCTTGAGCCATACCTTTTGAGAGGCAAAGCGTGCTTTTCTTTCTGGCAGTGGGCATGCAACACAACCAGAGCATGTGGAAGAGGTCATGGAGTGGATAACCAAACCTTCCTCATCCTCCTTCCTCCAGGTGCAGAGCTACACATTTTCATCAATAGCTGCAAATGCACCCTCTTCTGCCTCCTCCTCTACAGCTAATCCTGCCATTACCCTACAAATTGACATGGAAGAGTCTGTTTAATTATTTTAGCACACCATCTACAACTTGTGCTGGAAGATGCACAGGAATGCATTTTATCTGATGTTGAGTAACAGAGAGAGAGAGCCATAGAGAAAGGACAACAGTAGGAAATAGTCATTTAAAACAACAATGGACTAAGAAGGCTTAAGGCTTTGAGCCTGACAGCATGGTCTTGCGGCCGCTCCCTGGCTAATAAAAAAAAAACATATATATATTATAAAAGGGTAAGGTCCCTTTAAGAAGTTTTAAAGGGATTTGGGATGGGAAAAACAAGGTCACATGACATGAGGGAATTTCCCAGAATGTCATGTGACCCCTTGGAATGTTCTGGAAAAGGGGCATTGGCCCACTCACAGGAATCTTCCCGCCAGTGTCAGTCAGTCAGTGTCGGTGCAACAAGCTCCCTCAGTAGAGCTATAATACTTTAGGGGTTGCTACTGACCTGACTATAAAATACCCCAGAACAGCGGCGGGGAAGACTGGCTTAGGAGAAACAATAGAAGAACAATCGGTGCAGGGAACCAAGCACACGCTGGGAAGTTCCCAGGGTAGAGGCAGACCAGCTACAAGAAGCCCGCAACAGCGCAGACAACACCAGCAAGGCCCGCCGACACGACTGTTCACTAACCCGGAGCTAGAAGATGCCAGCATGGCGCTGACGGAAGAAGTGGCTACTAACATGAGCCAGCCTTAGGGACAAGAAGAAGAGGAGGATTTTGTCCCCATCGCCACCCAAAAGCAGAGGTGGGCAGGCGAGAAGAGTGGCATCAAGGAGAAAGGCAGAGGCGGTGTCAGCTGTAGGAGGCTTGGATAGGCTAGCTCCGCCCAGCGCTTTAGTAACACAGCAAGAAGCTCAAGTCTGTGTGAATGTTCAAGACATCCCGATGGAGTCCACTGGAGGCAATAGAGAGCAGCAAATGCTGCTTCAGTTTAAATCAATGCTCCGCCGCCACCTGGTGGTCTAGGTGAGTTATCACATGCACTTAGCAACATTATGGAGTCCAAAAATGGGCTGATAGTATTAATACACCAGTAAATGATAATAGTAATTATCTAAATGTATGGTCTAATGAGACAAGAATACTGTTAATATGCAAAATGTATGCAATAGTAATAGTGTTTCTTCCCCAATGGCTAATGGTAATCCTAAGACTTCATTACTGGTCAAACGTAATATGACTAGCTCATCAGTTCCTGAGGCATGTTTAAAGGAAACATTGCCATGTGAAATGTCACCGGTAGGGTATTACCTCTCTCCTCAGATTAAAAACAAAATTTGGAATGGTCAATTTGTGGACATTTTGGCTTTACTCCCTTCTGTTAACGAGTATATCAACAGATCTGACAACAAAATCAGATAAAAAAAGGATGATAGGAGAAAGCCAGTGGTGAGATCTTTCCATAACTGGTTACAGGCATTCGCTATATACGCTAGTGTGTTAGGTGGAAAACACCACAAGTATTGCAGTGGGCTTTTTCAACATATGGAACATGTACTAGAGGCCTATAAGAGTTTTGGAGGACCAGGATGGTTCCAGTATGATAAATCCTTTAGACAAAAGTTATCAATATATCCATCATTAAATGGGGTAATAAAGATGTTGGGTTGTGGCTTAATATGATATTGCCAAAGAAAACAGGATATACTAGGCAGCAGCCCCAATCTACTGTGTCCCCGTATAAAAGAGGATAATGCTTTGTTTACAATGAGAACCAGTGTAAATGGGGGGTTCTTGTAAATACAAGCATGAATGCTCACAATGTTCAGGAACCCACCCTTAACTCAGGTGTTTCAAAAGGAATACCAATTTTCAAGGCCCACAGAGAGATAACTCTACAAAAAGCATACACACCAGTGAAATTAACAAGCATGCAGCGATGGTTGGAAATATATCCAGACCAGGAGACAGCCAAGTTTTTAACTGAAGTTTTCTCCAAAGGTTTCCCTATGCCAGTATTTCAGGGTGAGGGGTGCAAATTGGTTAACAATTTAAAGTTGGTGGCTAATTACACACTAATAGTTAAGGACAAATTATATAAAGAAATCAAAGAAGGTAGAATAGCTGGTCCATTCATCTACCCCCCCTCCTTTTGTAAATTTTAGAATATTTCCTTTAAGGATCATATTTAAGAAGGAGCCAAATTCTTTTTGCCTAATACACCACCTATTATTCCCAAAAGGAACCTTTTTAAATGATGAAATTGAAGCTAGCATGTCCAGTGGTGTATTTAGGTTTGTTCTGCCCTAGGCCTGACTAAACTCATGCACCCCTTAATGTAAATATGACACACCCCTTCCTGCCAATGACACACTTCTTCCTGTTTAAGACCCACCCTGTCATCTGTAAAACCACACCCCTTCCTCTTTAGGCTCCACCTTTTCCTCTCTGTACATTAAATGTGGGTACCAAGTGCAGCTTCATAAGTGCCCATCAATGCAGCCTGATCAGCGCCCCTCAGTGCAGCCTCACCAGTGCCCTTCAGCGCAGCCTCACCAGTGCCCTTCAGCGCAGCCTCACCAGTGCCCTTCAGCGCAGCCTCACCAATGCCCATCAAAGCAGCCCCACCATTGCCCATCAAAGCAGCCTCACCAATGCCTGTCAGTGCAGCCTGATCAGTTCCCATCAATGCAGCTTCACCAGTGCCCATCAATGCAGCCTCACCAGTGCCCATTAGTGCAGTTTCACCAGTGCCCATCAGTGTAGCCTCACCAGAGCCCATCAGTGCAGCCCCACCAGTGCCCATCAATGCAGCTTCACCAGTGCCCATCAAAGCAGCCTCACCAGTGCACTTACCTGTCCAGGGAGCCAGTGATGTCAGCACCCCAGCCGATCTTCGGATTGGCTGTTGGGTGCATCCACCGCCATTACTGTTAAGGGAACCCGGCAGTGAAGCCTTTTGGCTTCACAGCTGGTTCCCTACTGTGCATGCGTGAAGTACGCTGCGCTTTCTAATTGGCCTGGTGGCGTAGGAAGGAGGAGGGGGCCAAACTTCTGAGAGACAGGGCCACAGCCCCATCTCCCAGAAGTGGGGCCAGGTTCCTGTCAAAAACAGGTACCTGTTCCACCCTCCCCCCCTGAAAGGTGCCAAATGTGGCACCTGGGGGGGTATGGATAAACAGAAGTTCCACTTTTTTCTGCTTTAAAATACAGACAGAAAGTGTGTCTTTGTGCGCATCAGAGGGTGGAGTATGGACGCAGCCGATGAAGCAGACACAACAGAGATTGGATAGATCAAAAGGAGGCAGAATCATTGGCCTTTTCAGCAAACTGCGCTGTTCACTCCGAATAGAGACATGTGTAGGTAAAAAAACACAGAAAAAGTAAAAAAAATATCTGTCAGTCTTAAATGTAGACAGCAGGATGGACACTAAAATCCAGACTGATCTATAATGAGCAATTACACTTTCCTTTATCTGTCAGAAGGCAGCATTAACATACAGGTAGCTATGAAAGGTTACCAATATAAACAAGCAGACACTAAGGTGTTTTTAAATAGCATTTATACCAGAAGCACTAGCTTGCAGATATTGAGATGTAAAGAGTTAACCATTTAGGGAAGCAGCAGTGTACATAAGTTCATTGTAGCAGCGAAAAGAAGCACAGTCCTCTCATAGCAAGGACACTGAGGGTTAATTACCAGAGTTGTATTTCAGATAACAGGGGATAGGAGAAAGTTGGAAAGCTGGAGCACAGATAAGTGGCATGAGGTTTGGAGAGACAGATTGTGAGGATCGGTATTTTACTCTCACCCCCTCAAAGATATACACTATGTAACTAGGTCCATCTGCTGAAGCCACAATCCGATCTGTCCTGATGTGATTCCATGTGCACCTGGAGAAGCTGACCAGCTCACTTTTTCTCTGCTCTCCTGTCTGTGCAGAGGGGAGGGGGAACTGTCATGTTCTATGCTTCACGAGAGAGACACTCTCTGAACGCTGAAGCCAGCAGCCACAACAGTGAATGAGCTGACTCGGGAGGAGGGGAGGGCCTTTTTCTTTTAGTAGGAGGTGGGGGGGAGTGGCTTTTTTGCCACCCCCCAAAGTGCCGCCCTAGGCCCAGGCCTTGTCGGCCTAGGCCAAGACACAGCACTGAGCATGTCCTCTGTCTCTTATTGCATGTTTGAGGATGCCATTCAGCAGATCAGGAAATTTGGGAAAGGTATACTGCTTGCTAAATCAGACATAAAGTCTGTTTTTAGGCTACTACCTATTGATCCAGTATTCAATTCCCTAGGTATGTATTTTGAGGGCAATTATTATTTTGATATGTGCTTCTCTATGGGATGTTCTATATCCGCTGCCTATTTAGAGAAATTTGCTTAATGTTTTCAATGGGTGGTATTTTTTGAAGCAGGTTATGAAGGTATATTACACTACCTTAATAACTTCTTATTCATCGGCCCGGCTCATTTCCCACTTTGTTTCTTGATGCTACAACTGTTTAGTGCATTCACCCAGCATTTTGGTATTCCACTAGCTAGTGAGAAAACCGTTCTTCCATCCTCATCTATAGAATTCTTAGGTACAAAAATAGATACCGAGTTATTTGAATTTCAGTTAACTGTGTCACAAATTGACAAAATTAAGATTTATTGGTCTGTTGGCAAAAAAAAAAAAAAAGTTTTATTAAAGGAACTACAATCATTATTAGGACTATTGGCATTCGCGAGAAAAATCATGACTGTTGGCAGGATATTCTCTTGTCGCCTATATTTAGCTATGTCCAGCCTGAAATCTCCTTTTTTGCATATCAGATTGACAGCTGACCTCAAAGAGGACCCGTTAGTTTGGATGAAATTCTTTGATATATACAATGGTTGATCATTTTTTCAGGAGAAATTTGTGTTTTCATCAGACCTTAAATTATATACAGATGCTGCAGGTTCTTGCGGATTCCCAGCGATTTGGGAGACTCACTGGTGCTGTGGTAAGTGGCCAGATAGATGGGTGACAATTAAAGCCACCAAAAGCATAGTAGTATTGGAAGTATTCCCTTTAGTAGTAGCTCTAGAAATATGGGGTGAGCAATTTGCCAATAAAAGGATCCTGATTAAGTCTGATAAAAAAGTAGTTATATATGCTGTGAATTGCTTGTCAGCTAAATCCATATTTGGGGTCAAACTGCTTAGATACTTAGTAATTCTTTGCTTAAGATTTAACATTTGGCTAAAAGCCAGACATGTTCTAGGAAAAGAATATCAAATTGCAGATGCCTTGTCTTGATTGCAGGTATGCAGATTCCGTCAACTTTTGCCCAATGTGAACAAGGAAGGTCACGCGTGTCCAGAACATCTGTTGAGCCTAATTTAGAAGTTCTAGCAAATTCAATCAGACATTCTGTTGCGGATAGTAAATGTGCTGAATAATCAGCTGCATGGCACAAGTGGACCAACTTTGCTAAAGAACTTGACATACAATTTGATTCTCCTTCTGAAACAGATATTCAAATGTTCCTATGCACTTTAATGCAGTCAGAGCTATCTTATAGTCACATTACCAAAATCTTGGTGGGGGTATCATTTTTCTTTAAGTTAAGAAACTTATCTCCATGTACAGCATTCTTTTCCATTCACCAGGCTCTTAAAGGATATAAGAAGAGTCATTCTTTCCCTGACGATAGGAGACCTATTTAGATTCCGTTACTAATAAAGTTGTGTATAACTACTACCTTGGTATGTTCTTCAGAGTTCGAGGTTGTGCTATTTAATACTGCTTTTGTTTTAGCTTTCTTTGGCGCCCTTCAAATATCAGAATTAGTACCAAAAAAAAAAAATCTGTTTCTGGTCTGCTAAAACAGCATGTTATGGTCTCTGAGACAGGGATACGATTATTGTTTATTCCTGTTTCAAAGACAGATAGGACAGGTAAGGGTATTTGGATCTCTCTATTCTACTGTGGAGACGTGGATATTTGTCCAGTAAGATCTGTGAACACATGTAAGTAAGGTCCTTTGCTCTATCAAAGTGAATGTATAATATAGTACTCTGATAAATGGCAGCTAGATCTAAAGTGTATGAGTGCACTAAATTGGTATAAAATAAATAAGTGATCAACGCAACTTAATATTATAAATATAGATAATTTAGCACTGTGCGATAATCTGTGCAAAAATTGCTATAAAATGCGACTGTGCAAAAAAACCGCTAAAGATGCTGTGCAAAATTGCTAAGTGCAAATATGAGCTTGTGCTCAAATAAATCAATGCCAATGAACGCTCATACTATAAATAAATGTAGATGATTTAGCACTGTGCGATAATCTGTGCAAAAATTGCTAAAAAATGCGACTGTGCAAAAAAAACGCTAAAGATGCTGTGCAAAATTGCTAGGTGCAAATATGAGCTTGTGTTCAAATAAATCTATACCAATGAACGCTCATGGCGCTGTGCAAAATACAAATATGAATCTGTGCACATAAGATGATTTCAGTGCAAAAAAAAAAAATATATATATATAAATATCAATAATAAAATTCCTATGCATATGCAATATATCAATGAGACACATGTAATTTATATAGATGAATGTAGCAATAATCCGTATAATCTCTCTTTATCACACTGTTGACACAACAAATAGTGGTGCTGCAATAGTTCATGAAGTGAAGATAAATAAAGTCTATGATAAAACAAAGTGCAGACAGTGCTTCAATAAGTGCTCTTCAATAAAATCGCTGGTGTGTCACTGGATAGTGAAAAGCAGTGGCGATGGGTATAGCTGGAGACCTTTCCAAGATGTTGTGATGGTAGATGGCCCTCTCCAGGTATTGTATATTAGATGGTGGCTCCGGCTTAGTCCATACGGACGTTCATTCCTAGCGGATATTTACAGGGGATAAAGAAGAATCTCCCATAGTGCAGAATGTATAAACTGATTGATTTATTTAAAAGCCAAGTGGAAACTTACAACAGAGAAGTGAAAAAACAGCAGATCTGTCTATGTCGATCTATGAACACATACCCACCATTCAGGCCAGTTTGTGAGGGTGTCTTTCTGGTTCATTCAGATGGGTCCGCTCTTACGAGGTATCAGTTGAATTCCATTCTAAAAGCATGTATAGAAATTGAACTTACAACAATTTAAATTTACCTCTCATTCTTTCAGAATTGGGGCTGCTACGGAAGCCACCAAGATGGGCTTCGATGATGCAATTATCAAAAGGTTAGGGAGATGGGAATCGCAACATTTTCAGATTCATGTCAGACCTGATCTCTCTCTTTAATTTTAGGCACTAGGAGATATATTTGGATCCTGGGTCATTCTTTTGTGTACTGAGCAAATAAAAGAGCTGCAAAGCGCTGCTATACACATAATTTGTCTTTGGATCTGGAAAAATTTTAAGTATACTGGAAAGGAATTTGAGGTCTTCAATGGTCTAATTTGTGTTTCTATCTCTCCAGGTTGCTTGAGTTATGGCCGGATCCTCGATGTATTAATTGGGCATCTGGGGGGAATGATGTTGGTTAAGTAGGAACACTGAATCTTATGTTCATGATGAAACGGGACCTTCATCGATTCAAAATAGCATCCTCGAATACTCTAAATAGTACCTCGGCTCATATGGCTGCAGGATGCCCGATAAAAAAATTTCGAAAAAATTAGACGACGATTAAACAAAGCTATGGAAAAAATTATGCCACGCATAGGTGGTTTTTCCTACAGACATAGAGGATTTAGAGGGAAGTTTTGCTTGGTTATATAGATCAGATGGCGTCCATCTGTCTGATGTAGGGTTGCAAAGCAGCAATGAATTGGCCGTGGTTGTGGGGTAGGCCGGGCTTGAAATTTCAAACCCGACGTGTGGGGACTTATTTAAATAGGTATTAGCTTTTGTGGTTTTTGGGGAGGGTAAGGTGCGGCCTGCATTCCCATGGAAGATTGCGCTAATAAAATCTAAACAAACTAGATTTCAGCAGCTGGTATTGAGGATTGGTATATAAATCCACCAAATGTCGGGAAGTAAATATAGACCAAATTCCCAGATCATGTATAAATATAATGACAGCCCACACAGTGATCTTCTTGGTGAACTTTTTCTGTACCAGAAACACTCTTCTTCTTAAAACACTCTTGCTCTGTGTAAAACAAGTGCTCTCCCAAGTTATTGTCACGAGGTGAAGTTGGGAGAGCACTTATTTTGTGCACTGCATAAGGTATATGTTATTGCAAGATCAGCCTACAAGAGACGTCATTATACGTCAGTATAATATTGCCTTTTTTTTTTAATTGTTTTTTGGCCCTCAAAAGCTGCAGGTTTGTGATTTTGCAAATGCAACCTATAAGAGATTGTCAAAATACTGTTTAATGCAGTCTGTACAATATCACTTCTTATTTAATGTGAAAATAAGCACTTTATTATGTTTTTTTTTTTTTTCTCAAAAGCTGCATGGGGTTTGTGATTTTGCAAATACAGAGATTGTTGAAATGCTGCCCATGCAGTATGTATGTAGTATGTATAATTTTCCTTTATTTTTTAGTGTCACGGAAACAATTGAGTACTGTCTGTGATACTTTTTTTATTTGAACTAACAGAATTTTTCAGGACAAGCTTTCGGGGTATGTCCCCTTCTTCAAGGTCTTAGCAGAACTGCTAGGACCTTGAAGAAGGGGACATACCCCGAAAGCTTGTCCTGAAAAATTGTATGTTAGTGCAAATAAAAAAGCATCACAGGCAGTATGCAATTGTTTCCATCGCAAGTGCACTAAGGTTACAATCACCTGAAGCATTTTTAGTGTCAGAAATACATCTTATTTTTTTTCACTAAAAGTTCCATGAGGTATGGAAGTTTGCAAACATGACCTACAAAAGATTGTTTAAATGCTGTTTATGCATGTAGGCAGGGGGTAGTGGGGTGGTTGTCACATCCTCCATGTTTCCCTCCTCGGGTGCCAATTAAGGGACACATAAGATTCCTACCCTGGGGTGGGTTCTTCTGGGCTACACTAGGCATTTTGGATAGGGTCACTGGCTTACACATAGAGTTCCTTTAATTGCATAGGTGACTGAACTCTTGTTAACTCTCTTGATGTTAATATGCACCACCACTGTTGCATAAGAAGGGACACGCAGATCCAATGCCCTCTCCACCTGTCCAGCGTATCACCACTACCTTACTCCCATTAATGGTATGGGGTCCCGCTATGCACCTAACACGGACTCCATAAGTGCACTGACTTAACTCTTCCTGGGCTGAGGACCACTGTGATGCTGATCTGCCCCTGTTGCTATGGGAGACAGACCTGCTCACGGAAAGAGTGCTGACAACAACTCCTTCCTGCAAGAGGCTATCCTACCTGTCACATGTACACGCTTACGTCAGGCTGCTTGAGAAAGCTTTGTTACCCTTGGTACCTACTTTTATATTCACACTGTATAAACTCTTACACTGCTGTCTTCATACCTCAATGTGCTTAGCTGACCCAAGCTGTAGACTTTGTGTGCCAGTTACTTGCATTGCACCCCTTGAGTAACTTCAGAATAGACAAAGTTTCAAAAGCTTTACTTAAATAACTTGGCATGACAGTCAAGCAAAGGCAACAGACTTTATCTAAACTAATCCCTAAGTCAGGCTTGTGGCTGCCCCAGCATACCTGCACAGGATAGAGTCCATAACTGGTTGAGTCCATAATGGTGTTGTCCAGGATTGGCATCTTCAGGGTGGACTGCCGGTCTCAGCAATCCCCCTATGCTGTAGAGGGCTCTTGAAGCCAGATGCTCACTAGTAGGCACTCCGGTCTCAGCATACTTCAGCAGGCTGGCGGGACAGACTCCAGCAACAGTACCATGAACAAAAGTAATGAACATCCAACAGCAACGGCCGTGGACCGCCTCGGGTCTGGACCCCTGTCTCTTTTATAATACACAGAATTAGTGGGTCGTACCCAAAAAAAGCCATTCAAAAAAGAACAAGAAAACACAATTAACACTAACCCTCCTGGCTGGAGCAGCATAAATCTCTACTACTTACATGCAGTTTGTCCAAAATTCTATAAACACTTTTTGTGTTTTTTTATCCCCCAAAGCTCCATGAGGTATGGTATTTTGATATGTGACCTACAAAAGGTAGTTGTAATACTTTTTATGCAGTCTGCACAATGTTCCTTCTTTTTTAATGTAAAAAATATACACTTTTTGTGCCCTCAAAAACTACATGAGCTATTTTGCAGAGGCAGCCTACGTAAGATTGTTAAAATACTGTGTATGCAGTCTGTACAATATTCATTTGTTTCTAATGTGGAAAGGCTACACATTATGTTGTTTTTTTGTCTTCATAAGGTGTATGAGGTATGTGACTTTGCAAATGCGGCCTACAAAAAATTGTTGAACTATTGTCTATGCAGTCTGTATAATATTTTTTTGTTTTTACGTTACAAATATACACTTTGATGTGTTTTCCTGTCCTCAGAAAAAGCATCAGGTATGTGATTTTGTAAATGCAGCCTAAAGGAATTATTGAAAAATGTTGTTTGCAGTCTGCACAATATTCTTTCCTTTTCTATAGTAAAATATATACTTTTTTTGGTGGATGTTTGGCATGTGGTGTATCATTATTAACATTTCAGCCTACTTGAACTTCTGAAAACTGTCTATTGACTATACAAAATATCTTTTAAATGTTTTTTGGGGATGAAAAGCTGCATGTTGTGTGTACTTTTCAAAATTCTGCCTGCTTCTACTCTTTCAATGCTGACTAACAAGTCTGTACAATATTTCTAGCTGTTGTCTCTGAAATAATACACTAGAGTTTTGATTTCATGATAAAACCTGCCTGATCTCTGCCGCTGAAATTGCAATATACTAAAAAGGCTTATACAGTATAGTGTTCATGGAATCTATGCAATACTTCTGGCTTTCGTCTCTGAAATAATTCATATTTTTACCAGTAAAACTTGTCTTTTCCATTTCAGTTGCATCCTTGTAAAACTGTCTGTCTGTTTTTTTGAAGTAATAAACTCTAATTTGTATTTCACAATAAAATCTGCCTCTTCTCTCCTTCTTCAATTGAGGTTTACTAAAACTGATTACATATTATGCAGCAAGTCTGTACAATCCTTCTGTGTCTGAAATAATAAACTCTGATTTTTATATAATGAAAAAATGTTTTGTCTCTCCCTGTTACGTTGCAGCCCAATCAAACTACCTTATATACTTAACAACCACTGTACTATATGTGTTGTTTTCTCTGAAACATGGCACTGTAATTTGTTAATATTTTGTTAATAAATTTGTTATATTCTGTGAAAGAGAACATCACAAGCTATACTATGTGCCACTGTTTGGAAATGTGTATATAGTTTAGAGCAGGGGTAGGCAACCTAATGCCGCGTACACATGATCGGAAATTCGGCCAGCAAAAGACCGATGAGAGCTTTTGGTCGGAAAATGCGACCGTGGGTATGCTCCATCGAACTTTTGCTGGCGGAATTCCAGCCAGCAAAAGATTGAGAGCATGTTCTCAATTTTTCGGTCGGAAAAAGTTCTGATCGGAAATTCCGATCGTCTGTACCAATTCCGATGTGCAAAATTTCCTACGCATGCTCGGAAACAATTTGACACATGCTCGGAAGCATTGAACTTCATTTTCTTGGCTCGTCGTAGTGCTGTACCTCACTGCGTTCTTGACGGTCGAAAGTTCAGCAAACTTTTGTGTGACCGTGTGTATGCAAGCCAAGCTTGAGCGGAATTCAGTCGGAAAAAACATCAAAAATTTTTCCGACAGAAATTCCTCTCATGTGTACGCAGCATTAGAGAGATGGAGATCTACTTGAACAACAATGATGAAGTCAAAGATCATTGGGCACAGTGTCCTGTTGTTTGGGCCAGTTCACACCAGAAGTGATGCCAAAAAGGCATGTTCCATGTGTGTTTCCTGCATAGTATTCAAAATGTACTGCCCTTGTGATCTACTGCGGGTGATGATACATTGTTAACCCAAAAATAGATCCCAAATGCAGTGGACACAAAAAAGGTATTACAAGAGAGTGCAGTGTTTAGGAGTGCGTTAAGCTCAAAATGCAGGGTTCAGGAGTGCGTTACGCTCAAAATGCAGGGTTTAAGAATGTGTTATGCTCAGAACACAGGGTTAAGGAGTGTGTTGAGCTCAAAATGCAGGGTTCAGGGATCAGGAGTGTGTTATGCTCAAAATGCAGGGATCAGGGATCAGGCGTGCATTACGCTCATAATGCAGGGATAAGGGATCAGGAGTGCGTTATGCTGAGAATGCAGGGATCATGAGTGCATTACGCTCAGAGTGTGCAGGGATCAGGAGTGCGTTGCGCTCAGAGTGCAGGGATTGGGGGGATGATGTGAGATGTGGTAGAGGACAGAGCTATGGGGGTGGCCCTGCCCATAGCAGTGTCCTCTGCCCCTTCACATCACACACACACACACGCACACACACACACACACTAGTGTCCTCTTCCCTCCCATAGCAGAGGAGGCTGGGGGCAGAAGGAGAAGGACCGGCACTAGCAGTAGCGGGGTTGGCAACAAAGACCCGTTCCCGGTCTACCTGTCACCTACTCGCAGTCGACAAGTAGTCAGTGATCGAAGGGTTGCCGGGTTTAGAGCTTTAGCTTTATTCTTTGGGGATCGTAAAAGTTATTATAGCTTTTAGATCTGTTGTGACAACTTCCATTGCTTAATTTTTAGCCTATTAGACAATATTCTGGCTTAATAAAATAAGAGACAAAATCAGGCGTTGCAACCAAAACTACCTTTAAACTTTTATTTCAAGTTGAAAAGAATCAGCTTGGGGTGCTACTTTAAGTATTTAAGTCAAGCTAAATATACATAAAAAAAATGAAAAACAGATTCAAAATATGTGATGTCCCTGACGCTGTCCATGAGAGCTGTCATGTTCTTCAATACTGCATACAAATTAAAGGCATCTCTCAAGGATGTATTAGCCCTCAAAGTTGCACAAAAATGAGGACCCTCTGCTTGCTGAACAGTATTTAGGTAAAATAATGTTTTGCATTGGTACCACATGCCCAGCTCTTCATGCCCTTTGCCTTACAATCTTTTCATTTTTAGCCTTAAAAATGCTTTGACATCAATAGGGTTCAGATTCAAGTTTGCAATTTCTAAAATGTAGGATGATGGACCCACAAATTCAATCTAAGCACATTTCCTCATCACTAATAATCATCTTCCTGTTTTGAAAAGAGTGTATTTTTGTGCCAAATCTGACAGTTTATATTTACACACAAAAAAGAAGACAGTAAATAAAGTAAATGTAGTGGATAGTTTAGCTTCAGTGATATCTTACATTGGTTTCTTGACAATCCTATAGGTATTTCTCCCAGTTTGATTGCTATGTTATTATTATTTTTTTTTAAGAACTAAAATGAAGCTCTTGTCAAACTCTTTACCAGAAGCATCCGACTATCACATCCTGATGTTGGATGGCAACAATCTGCTTTCATCTTGCTACAAGTTAACACTCATCAGTTTCTATTCTACTTCGACAACTTGACAAGCTAATTCAGGTAGTCATAAGATGTGGATTCTCTTTGTAGGGCTGTAAAAAAGCGTAATAAAATGTACTGACACTTTTATTAAGACTAGTGCTTTCTTTTTATTTAATTGAACTTTGGCTTTTAACGTTTTTCAACTTTTTGTTTTGGAAAAAAATAACAATACTGACAATTATCAGAAATGTAAGCTTGTTATATTTAATAGGTACAGGTACAGTATATGAACTTTAAGGGTTAAAGCAAAGAAGAACAAAAAATGCAATATATTGCACCTTACTCTTTTTACCTTTTTCACCTGGAGTCATTTACAGTGGGACACTTCTTGTTCTATGGTGACAGTGCTCATTCATTGCACTGTATCTATGAAGAAGCAGTGTTGTCACTCAGAGACAAGAAGTTTTTCAGGACTTCAGAATACTCCCTCACCTCTTCTCCATTACACTGGGGGGGGGATTTTGTAGTCCACAGAGAGAACTGGGAACAGTGTCAACTGATTACAGTCAGCAGAGACAGAGGGAGCACATGGAATTCTGACATAAGATATCTGACAGGATCAACAGATATTATTGCACTTATTGAACAGATTTAGCAAAAAGCTTACTGATAAGAATTTAGCATAGGTAGAAAGCACAGGAAGGTATATGCATACAAGATTTCTGAAGGGATCAACAGGTATTTTTTGCACTTATTCAACAAATAAAACAAACATTTTACTTTGGTATACTAAACAGATAATGAGGAAGTAAAAAGGAGACACTTAATATGTCCCCACAGCAGCCAGGGTCAAGTGCGGTTCACTGAGTATAACTGGCAAACAATGAATTATGGTATAGAGCACCATTGTTTAAACTTGTAAGACTTCTATGCTATTAAAACTAAAAGCTCTTCAACTCATCATTGCATTCAGTTTGTAAATTAAACTCTTATTTAGCTGCTGAAACAAATTCATATTTTTTATGAACTAATGCTGTAAAAGTTTATTTAATTAGTGATAACACAGCCTTTTGTATGATAAATGTGAGGGAAAACATAGTGGACATGGAGATGGTCATTATGCCCACATATAAGAATGATCTAGGACTTGACCTAAGCATTGGTAACATAAATCTTTAAAGGGTTACTAAACGTTTGTTTAAAAAAAAACAAAAACAAACATATCATACTTACCTCTACTGTGCAGTTGGTTAAGCACAGAGTGGCCCCAATCCTCCTCTTCTGGGGTCCCTTAGTGGCGCTGGTAGCTCCTCCTCTTCTTGAGTGCCCCATCGGAGAAGTGCTCTTCCTTCGGGACACCTGTGTGGGCAGCCTCCCGTGTCCTGCTTCTGTGTCTATTGATACAGAAAGCAGGACTCGGCCCTGCCCCCAGCGTCCGCATTATTGGATTTGATTGACAGCAGCGGGAGCCAATGGCTGCGCTGCCATCAATCTATCCAATCAGGACACAAGACACCAGCTAGAGATGGTGTGCTCATCCCTGGGGAAAAAAAACCCGGGTTCAGGTAAGTAAAATGGGGGCACTGGGGGGCTGCAGCATAAGAGGAGGTTTTTCACCTCAATGCATAGAATGCATTAAGGTGAAAAACCATGAGGGTTTACAACCCCTTTGAGGCCTAAATGAACCTTCAGTTTAAAACCATTCCAGATGCATAAAAAAAGGTATGGCTGTGACTCAGCATGTCGGACCTCAGCAGAGAGACCCCTACTACTCCACAGGGAGCAAGGGCTCCATTCTGCAGCATGCTGTAGCATTGTGGCAGGATACAAGCTATAGGACTATGGGATTTCTAAAACATTTAGTTTTAATGCACCTAAAATGCATTTAGCTGAAAATTCAATTGTGCTTATACCGCTTGGAACCGGCCGTACGCATATATGCGGCCGCTCGGTGGGTGGGCCACAACGCCAAGCGGCTGCATATATGTGGCCCTGTTAAAACCACTTACTGTGCTGAGAGCGCTCTCCCACCATGGTAGCTGTTGGGAATGGGTAAGCTCCTGATGTGTACTTACAATCAGGAGCTTTCTGATCATATGACCGCTGTGACAGCCAATCACAGCGATCACATGACCTGAATGCCCACCTCCCAGCTTTTAGAACTCTGAGGCTGGGCTCACACTGAAGGATGGAGTGGCTCCCAGCAGGGGGTCCGGTTCATCCCCATGAACCATTTCAGGTCTGATTTCAGCCTGAATTTTTGGCTGAATTCGGACCTGAAATGAACCAAAAGACGTACAGGGCTCCTGTGAAATTTACAGAGCCACGACGGAGATGTGTGAACTGACTCTATAGAGAGCTGGTCACAATCTCCTGTCATGCAAATTGGATGCGGGGAAAGCTGCATTCCAATTCGCACTAGTGTGTACCCGGCCTTAAAGGGTCAGGAGGTGGTCAACACGAAGGGGTTAAAGTATACCTGTACTGAGTAAAATACAAAGGCTGCCATTGCTAAACTTCTAAAAATGCTATATGCCTGGTTGTCTTTGCCCTTACTACTTTTTAAGTTGCTAACTAGAAAAAAAAATGCAACTATTGAAGTCAGAAGTGAGACAGAAGAACTAATCAAGAGAGACAATAGAACTAATAGATCATTGACTCAAAAAAAAAGTTAAAGCTGGGGGATCAGCCTGACCCACAGGCAACCAGCACCTTTAAAAGCTAATTTAAGCAATGGTAGTCTACATATAAACGCAGTAAAGGTTTGACAGCTTGTATGATCAAATAAGAAATCTATTAATTATACAGGGCTCCAGCAATGACTTCATGTACTCCTGGCAGTACATTACATGAACATACAGTGATCTGCCGTTAGGGGTGCTGAAATTAATCGCTGCATCGATGGATCGCGATTCGGGTGTCCCCGATGTGTCATCGATGCATATGACCATAAAGTTCGATTGTCTGACTTGCCCCGCCCCTCCTGGGAAAGTGCTCTGTACAATAGATGCCGCTCATGTGACTGCCCGCCCGACTCGCCTCCCTGCTGATCTGATAGCTACGAGAGATGGGCGGGGCTGAGTGGCATGTATTGTACAGTCACACAATGAGGAATGAGGTATGAAGCTGGGTATATTTTATAAGAGAAAAAAGACTGCATTCCCATTGCATCCCACCGTTATATTTGTACAAAGAAATCCAGAGCAGGGCCTGTCTGCTGACAATGTGCTCACAACTAGGGATAGGCCGAACACCCTCCTGTTCGATTTGCATCCAGAACATGCGAACAGGCAAAAAATTTGTTCGAACACGCAAACACCATTAAAGTCTATGGGACACGAACATGAAAAATCAGAAGTGCAAATTTTAAAGGTTAATATGCAAGTTATTGTCATAAAAAGTGTTTGGGACCCGGGTCCTGCCCCAGGGGACATGTATCAATGCAAAAAAAAGTTTTAGAAATGGCCGTTTTTTTCGGGAGCAGTGATTTTAACAATGCTTAAAGTGAAACAATAAAAGTGAAATATTCCTTTAAATTTAGTGCCTGGGGGGTGTCTATAGTATGCCTATAAAGTAGCGCATGTTTCCTGTGTTTATAACAGTCCGAGAGCAAAATGACATTTCTAAAGGAAAAAAAGTCATTTAAAAGTACTAGCGCTAGTGCTGGTATCAGGCTCCTACTTACCAGACCAGCGAGTCCTGTCGGGCAGAGAGTAGGCTCCCTTACCCTCCGACTATCGGCCCCCTGGTAGAGTAAACAGGGGGTGCGACAGTACGGAGTGGTATGAAGGCCTGTATGGCTGTCCTGGTATTGCAGTCCGGGTGTCACAGGGTTAACAGCTGGAAAGACTGGAGTAGGCTGGAGCACCTTCACTGAGCAGAGCAGGCTGGTGTGGACAACAGGCAGGAAGTCTGCAGACAGGCTGATAGGATCCCAGGGAGCAGGCAGATGGATGGTCAGGAGGCAGGCCGGGTTTGGCAACAGGCAGACGGCAGAGGTACAGTGGAAAAGGCAAGCGGATGGTCAGACAAGCAAAGGTCGGTGCAGGCAGAGTTCAGAGAGAGGTCGGGGGACAAGGCCGACGCACCCTGACGCACACCACCGCGGGCGCCCCGCCTGCCGAGGTAAGGACCCTGACAGTGCCCCCCCCTCAAGGGCAGCCTCCAGATGCCCAACTGGGCCAGCCTGGGTGCATGGGAGTTCTTGAAGGCTCGTAGCAATTCGTTGGCATGTAGGTTACCTTCGGGTTCCCAAGAATTATCCTCGGGTCCATACCCCTTCCACTTAATGAGGTACTGGAGCTGATTCTGCCTCTTCCTACAATCCAAGATTGCCTCGACTTCGAACTCCTCCTCATTGTTGACCAAAACAGCCTCCGGTGGCTTGGCCTTACGGTCAGGAAAAGGATCGTGGATAACTGGTTTCAGTAACGAAACGTGGAAGACCGGGTGGATTCTAAGGGACTCTGGCAGACTAAGTTCAAAGGCAACATCATTCACCTTTCTTTTCACCCGAAACGGGCCCAGAAACTTAGGTCCCAACTTCCTGGAGGGACAAGCCAACTTTAGGTTAGTTGTAGAGAGCCACACTTGGTTGCCAGGCTCAAGGACGAGTTCTCCTCGCCTTTTCTTGTCGAACATCCTCTTGAAGGAAGCCTGGGATTGGGCCATGGTTTCCTGCAAGATCTTACAGTTACTAGAAAAGAACTCCATTGTTTCCGTTACTGCGGGTAGAGAACATTCCGGGATAGAACTGGGAAGGAAAGAAGGGTTGAATCCATAATTCGCAAAGAAAGGAGTCTGGTTGATGGCAGAGTGTAGGGAGTTGTTATATGAGAATTCAGCGACTGGTAACAAGGACACCCAGTTGTCTTGCGTAAATACAGAAAAACAACGGAGGTATTGCTCCAGCGTCTGGTTAGTTCTTTCTGTCTGGCCGTTCGTCTGAGGGTGGTAGGCCGAGGAGAACGCCAATTCAATTTCCAAAGCGGCACACAGTGCTCTCCAAAACCGGGAGGTAAATTGAACACCCTGGTCGGATACAATATTCGCGGGCACCCCATGTAACCTTACTACTTCCTTGACGAATATCTTCGCCGTTTCTACGGCTGTGGGAGTACCCTTCATAGGGATGAAGTGTGCCATCTTGGATAGCCTATCGATCACCACAAAGATGGTTGAGAAACCTTCAGAGGGGGGTAACTCCACAATGAAGTCCATTGATAGCATTCTCCAAGGTCTGTCAGGAATCGGTAAGGGTCTCAATAAACCCCAGGCCTTTGAGCGGTTGCATTTATTCCGGGCACAAGTGCGGCAAGAACCCACATACCTCTTACAGTCCTCCAGGAGACAAGGCCACCAAAAGGTGCGTAGCACCAATTCTGAGGTTTTCCGGGCTCCGAAGTGACCCGCCAGCTTGTGGTCATGACATAGTTCCAGTACCAGTACCCTACATCTTTCAGGTACAAAAATCTTGCCTTCATGCCAGAGCAACCCATCGCTTAAACTGGTTCCAGTAGGTAGAGGAATTTCAGAGGAGGCCTGTTTAATCCTGGAAATTAAATCTCCCTGGAGAAGTAAGAAACTACCTGCAGGCAAAATAGTATCAGGAGGAGTACTTTCCTTGGAGTCGTGAAACATTCATGATAGGGCATCAGGTTTTCCATTCTTGGATCCGGGCCTGTACGTGATATGAAAGGAGAAGCGGGAAAAAAAAAGTGCCCATCTAGCCTGTCGTGGTCTGAGTCGCTTGGCTGCTCTTAGGTATTCCAAGTTCTTGTGGTCGGTAAAGATGAGAACCGGAAGTACCGCACCCTCTAGTAGATAGCGCCATTCTTCCAAAGCCGCTTTGATGGCCAACAGTTCCCGGTCTCCGACATCATAATTTTTCTCAGATGACGAGAGTTTACGGGTAAAGAATGCTACAGGAAACAAGAGGGCCTTGGGGCCCTGACGTTGAGAAAGTACTGCCCCCACTGCGATCTCAGAAGCATCCACTTCCAGCACAAACGGAAAGGCAGGGTCCGGGTGCTTGAGAATAGAAGCAGAAGTAAACAGTCCCTTTAATTTCTCGAACGCTGCCTGTGCTCGGGACGACCAACAGAATCGTGCCCCCTGTCTAGTAAGTTCCGTTATTGGTGCAATGATCTTAGAGAAGTCTTTAATAAATTTCCTGTAGGAGTTGGAAAATCCTACGAAACGTTGGACCCCTTTCTTGTCTGTAGGAGCAGGCCAGTCCAGGATGGCCGATACTTTTTGTGGGTCCATCTTGATTCCTTCAACAGAAATAATGAGTCCCAAGAACTGGATATTCTGGCGTTCGAACTCACATTTATCCAGTTTAGCGTATAAGCCATGTTGCCTGAGCCGGACGAGAACATTCCTGACGTGCCTGCGATGAACCGCCAAAGAAGAGGAGAAGATGAGTATGTCGTCCAGATAAACGATGACGTAGAGGTCCAGGATATCTCTAAAGATGTCGTTCACAAAGTGCTGGAACGTAGCTGGGGCATTACAAAGACCGAAGGGCATGACCTGGTACTCGAAATGCCCGAAACGAGTGCGAAACGCAGTTTTCCACTCGTCACCCTCTCGGATGCGGATTAGGTTGTAAGCACCCGGAGATCCAATTTAGTAAAGATTCTGGCAGTGCCCAGCCTTTGGAATAACTCAGGTACCAGAGGGAGCGGGTAGCGATTTTTAATCGTTATCTTATTCAATTCGCGGTAATCAATACATGGCCGCAGGGAATGATCCTTCTTTTCCACAAAAAATAAGCCCGCACCGGCCGGGGAGGTGGACGGGCGGATAAATTTCTTTTTCAGATTTTCATCTAAGTACTGCTTCAGGGTGCCCAGCTCCTGCTCAGTCAGGGGGAAGATCCGGCCAAAAGGTACCTCGGTTCCAGGAAGCAATTCGATTGGGCAGTCGTAGGGCCTGTGTGGGGGTAGCAATTCTGCCCCCTTTTTGCTAAACACATCCGCAAAGTCTCGGTAAGGCTCAGGGATAGCTTGAAGCAGATCAACATCTGGATGTAGACAGAGGAGTTGGGTAACCTCACGGCCTGTCCCTTGCATACAGTGTTGAAGACAATATCCAGAGAGGAACTCGACATTACCTGAAGCCCAGTTGATTTGGGGGTTGTGCACCTGTAGCCAAGGTATTCCAAGAATGACTGGAAAGAGGGGGGACGAGATGGCGTCCAGACAGAGATATTCATGGTGTTGCTGGCCCATGATGGCTTCTAAGGGGACGGTCTCCTGAGTGACCGGGCCGGAGCGGAGAGCAGAACCGTCAGCAAGATGAACAGCAAGGCTTTGAGTTTTGGTTTGGAGAGGAATGGCATGTTGAGAGGCAAAGGTCCGGTCGATAAAACAGCTGCAGGCTCCAGAATCAATGATAGCTGGGACTTGGATGGCCTTTCCGGGAAGCTGTAAAGTGACAGAAATGGTTAGGTGCGTGCCCATAGTGGGTACAATAGTAGCACAGGTACGAACATCAGAACGACACTTACGCATCTTGTTGGGGCAACCGCTGGCGTAGTGCCCCGATTCCCCGCAGTAGAGGCAGAGGTTGTGTGCCCACCTACGTGTCTTCTCCTCTGGGGTCAAAGAAGGACGGAATAGACCAAGCTGCATTGGTTCAGGAGCATCATAGGTCGAGGCAGGTGGTGGAGCGGGAGATCTGCTGGGAGGACAGGGTACTTGTGGAATCATCCAGGTGGGACGAAAGGTACTGGTGGTTCTTTCAGTACGTCGTTCTCGCAGTCTACGTTCTATTTGGATGGACAGATTGATAAGCTCTTCCAAGGTCTGTGGTACCCCTACTCGTGCCAACTCATCTTTGAGGGGTTCTGACAACCCCATCCTGAACTGATGGCGCAACGCAGCGTCATTCCACGCCGTGTCAGAACTCCAGCGTCTGAACTCGACGGTATAGTCTTCAGCTGCTCGACGGCCTTGACGAAGGGCCTGTAAGGTGGCTTCCGCGGTGGCAGTGAGCTGGGGGTCTTCGTATAGTTGGGACATGGCTCCAAAGAAGGCCTCCAGACTATCCAAGGCGATTGATTTTTGCTCCAAGAGTCGGTGGGCCCATGTTTGTGGTTCACCAGAAAGTAAGGAAATAACAAAGCCCACCTTAGTGGCTTCCAGGGAGAACGTGCGTGGCAGTAGGGCGAAGTAAAGGTTGCAAGCATTCCGGAAGGCACGATACCTACTTCGGTCTCCGAGAAATCTTTCGGGTACTGGTACTTTTGGCTCAGGAGGTAACATGACCACAGAAGGTGTTGAGGTGGCTGCTGCGGACCCTGGTGGACCGGAAGGTGCGGACAAGGCCTGTACACGTTCTTCCAAGCTGGAATATCCCTCTTGTAGGCTTTTCACAGCCTGGGTTAGACCCGCCAGATGTCGGCAAAGTTCATCCATGGGGGAGGCCCCCTGCCCGGACTCGGTCATGGCTGCCTAATACTATCAGGCTCCTACTTACCAGACCGGCGAGTCCTGTCGGGCAGAGAGTAGGCTCCCTTACCCTCCGACTATCGGCCCCCTGGTAGAGTAAACAGGGGGTGCGACAGTACGGAGTGGTATGAAGGCCTGTATGGCTGTCCTGGTATTGCAGTCCGGGTGTCACAGGGTTAACAGCTGGAAAGACTGGAGTAGGCTGGAGCACCTTCACTGAGCAGAGCAGGCTGGTGTGGACAACAGGCAGGAAGTCTGCAGACAGGCTGATAGGATCCCAGGGAGCAGGCAGATGGATGGTCAGGAGGCAGGCCGGGTTTGGCAACAGGCAGACGGCAGAGGTACAGTGGAACAGGTAAGCGGATGGTCAGACAAGCAAAGGTCGGTGCAGGCAGAGTTCAGAGAGAGGTCGGGGGACAAGGCCGGGTCAACAGGTATAGCAGGAACAGACAAGGTACACGGTCAGGCTCTGGAACGACTAGCTGTTGATTAGGCAGCACTGGTCACCAGAACTCACTGGCTTAAATAGGGCTTTTGGCGCCAAACGACGTGCACGCGCGCGCCCCGGCACACACAGGCACGCGCGCCCGCCAACGCCCGCGCGCGCGCCCCCGCACACCGGCGTGCACAGTGGAACGATCCTGGACACACACACCGGCGCTGCGAGGAGCCCGCACGGCGAGGTCCGCAGGAACGCGCGCACCAACGCGCGCCGACGCACCCTGACGCACACCACCGCGGGCGCCCCGCCTGCCGAGGTAAGGACCCTGACAGCTGGCTATTAATGAATTGTCGGTCTCGACAATACACATAAAAAGTCATTGAAAGTCATTGAAAAAAAAAATGCGTGGGGGTCCCCCAAAATTCCATTACCAGGCCCTTCAGGTCTGGTATGGATATTAGGGGGAACACCACGCCAAAATTAAAAAAAAATGGCGTTGCCCAAAAATCCACACCGGACCCTTATCCGAGCACGCAACCTGGCAAGCCGCAGGAAAAGAGGGGGGACGAGAGAGCGCCCTCCCTCCTGAACCGTACCAGGCCACATGCCCTCAATATGGGGAGGATGTCCCCATGTTGATGGGGACAAGGGCCTCATCCCCACAACCCTTGCCGATGGTTGTGGGGGTTTGCAGGCGGGGGGCTTATCGGAATCTGGAAGCCCCCTTTAAGAAAGGGGACACTCAGATCCCGGCCCCCCCATGTGAATTGGTAAGGGGTACATTGTACCCCTACCATTTCACAAAAAGAAAGTGTCAGAATGTTAAAAAACCACAGGAGACGGCTTGGGACAAGTCCTTTATTAAAAATAAAAAAATAAAAAAGATTCCAGCGATGTAATCCAATAAATCCATGCTCCTACTCCAGCGATGTAATCCAATTCTCGATCTCCAGTAATGGATAATCTCCAGCGACTCCAGCGAGGAACACGCACAGGATCCTGCCTCCACCAGAGGCACCCAGCCAATGACGTGGTGCCAGCTTGACAGCTCTTATGTAGCTGAGGGCGGGGCCACCCATCATGTGACCCCACCCCCCTCTGACAAGGGGAAACGCCGGGGTTTCCCAGTGACGTGTATGGGTGACCCTTGCCCCCCTGTGATGCAACAGGAATCCTGCATTGCATCAGAGGGGGGTGGGGTCACCCGTACACATCACTGGGAAACCCCGGCATTTCCCCTTGTCAGAGGGGGACGGGGTCACGTGACGGGTCCCACCCTCAGCTACATAAGAGCTGTCAAGCTGGTGCGTGTCATTGGCTGGGTGCCTCCTGTGTTCCTCGCTGGAGTCGCTGGAGATCATCCATCGCTGGAGTCTCTTTTTTATTTTTTATTTTTTTATTTTTAATAAAGGACTTGTCCCAAGCCGTCTCCTGTTTTTTTTAACATTTTGACACTTTCTTTTTTGTGAAATGGTAGGGGTACAATGTACCCCTTACCAATTCACATGGGGGGCTGGGATCTGGGTGTCCCCTTTGTTAAAGGGGGCTTCCAGATTCTGATAAGCCCCCCGCCCGCAGACCCCCACAACCACCGAGCAAGGGTTGTGGGGATGAGGCCCTTGTCCCCATCAACATGGGGACACCCTCCCCATGTTGAGGGCATGTGGCCTGGTATGGTTCAGGAGGGGGGTCGCTCTCTCGTCCCCCCTTTTTTCCTGCTGCCTGCCATGTTGCATGCTGGGATAAGGGTCTAGTGTGGATTTTTGGGGGAACCCCATGCCATTTTTTTTAAATATTGGCGCAAATTTTCTCTTAATATATATACCAAACCTGAAGGGCCTGGTAATGGAATTTTGGGGGACCCCCACGCATTTTTTTTTCAATGACTTTCAATGACTTTTATGTGTATTGTCGGGACCGACAATTCATTAATAGCCGCCACCAGTGCTAGTACTTTTAAATGACTTTTTTTTTCCTTTAGAAATGTCATTTTGCTCTCGGACTGTTATAAACACAGAAAACATGCCCTACTTTACCGGCATACTATAGACACCCCCCAGGTACGAAATTTAAAGGAATATTTCACTTTTATTGTTTCACTTTAGGCATATTTAATATCACTGCTCCCGAAAAAACTGCCATTTTTAAAACTTTTTTTGCATTGATACATGTCCCCTGGGGCAGGACCCCGGTCCCCAAACACTTTTTATGACAATAACGTGCATATTAACCTTTAAAATGAGCACTTTAGTTTTCTCCCATAGAGTTTTAAAGGGTGTTCCGCGGCTTTTAGAATTTGCCGCAAACACCCCAATTGTTCGTTGTTCAGCCAATGTTCGAGTCAAACTCATGTTCGACTCGAACAGATAGCCCATCCCTACTCTCAACCTATAAACTGGCACACCAATGATTGGCTGACCTCCCACATTTGACAGAATCAGCAGTTCTGTGTAGGTAATTGAGGGCTAAAAATGTATTTTCTTATGTGATTACCATGTTGGGAGAAGATGTGGGAGAAGCACAGGATTTTCTGCCCACGTCTAATAAATTCAGAGCCTTTGGTAAATACATGTGCCGACACCCACTGGGCTAAACTTAAATAGCCGCACTGCCCATTCTAACAGAGGCCTCAATGTGAATATGTCACTGCACAACAGTTAATTACCATCCATGGATACATGGCCTTGAATAAAGAGACAAATGTGTTTGTACTCTACTTACACCTCTGTGCTGACAGTTCCCTGGCTTCCCCATTTGCAGATTCCACTGTGTTAACTCCTAGTGTGCTGGAAGGTGCAAACGGGGAAGCCAGGGAACTGTCAGCACAGGGACAGTACAGGGAACTTCACAGGGCTGTTTGTCAGCTGTGGATTCTATCCCTCCTGATAGCAACAGTGTGTGTGAATTCCTGTACCCTGTAGTGCACCAGATTAGTGCACTTTTTAAGGGAGTGAGGTTATTTTTAATTCAATGTAGAGTTCCAGTCATTTTTTTGTTTATTTAAAGTCAGCAGCTGCAAAAAAAGTGTATCTTCTGACTTTTAATAAAAAGACACTCACCTGTCCCACAATCCAGTGACGTGGCCACCCAAACCCTCCCTTCTCTCCCCCGCCTGTCCACGGCACTGGCAATACTACTGTGGGCATCCGGCTGTGACAGGTTGCAGCTTCACAGCCGGGTGCGCATGTCTCACTGCGCTGTCCTGCATAGCCGGGAAATCTTTTGGGACTTGTGATGTGTCCCAGAAGATTGCAGGGAGGGAGGGGCCGCCTAGGCGGCCCAAGCGGAAGTGGGAGCTCAGTGGTAATCGTGATGCATCATGATGCATTGCGGAATCGAATTGTTGACCAGATAATTGTAATCGAACCGAATCCTGAGACCAGTGAAGATGCGCACCTCTATCTGCCATATGAGTACCTTTCCTCTGATGCACAGGGCTGTTATTACCAGATTAAGTCTGAAGATAATCACAGATATTCAATGACTACATTTGATAATGCTCAAATCTGTAGGCCCGGGTAACATGTCTATGGAGTTCTGCATTCCTCCCTAGAAATCCTAGTGAAAATGCATTGAAAAGGAGATATTGATAAATATACTGTACTGTGTTCAAAAGTCCCATAATTTTTAAATTTCAAACATTTCAGTAATTTTGCTTAGGACTTGAAAACACAGCACATTAGAACATATTAACAAAGCTATAAAATCCAAAGTTTTAAAACCATTTTCCTTGATTAGGTCAGTAGGGTATACATCACAGACCCAGCATACATAGTCAACAAATCACATACTTTTCAACCACGTAGTACTATTTACACTACAGAGTAGCCAATGCATTTTGCATGCATTCATGGTAAAATAGGCAGCATGGAAATTCTTCAATGGGATGGTAATATATTTTAAAACAACAACAATAAATGCACTAAATATACTTGTATTACTCTCAATATAGGAGAGGGGGAAATTTACCCCGAAAGAAAGGAATAGGGCTTCTGAGAGTTGTTCCACAATAAATGCATACTATATATACACTCTTCATAGTATAAACACATGGATAAGCTATCACAGTCTTCCTCACTTTCTTTCTCTATCTCTCTCTCTATTTATAGATACAGTATACGTACATAAAACACCATATCTATATAGAACCGATCTCACTTAATTCTATTAGCATAAAAACATCCACAGGTTCACACTTCAAATATTTCCCAAAACACAAGGGGAAATGGAGAGAAAACAAGGAGGGTGATCTGAAAGTGGGAGAAGGAACTCACATGAAAGGGAACAAAAACAGCCAACAGTATAGTAAGGGCATATCTGCCCACACATCTCAGGAACCCACACATAGAGACAGCCTTACCTTAATAGGGACCCTAGATGTCCTATCAGTGTCCTATCAGTGAATGAATCACAGGATAAAGCTATACTATGTTGTCAAAAGTATAGGAATGCCTGCCTTTACATAAACATCCTAGTCTTAGTCCATAGGCTTCAATATTGAGTTGGCCCACCCTTTGCAGCTCTAACAGCTTTAACTCTTCTGGGATGGTTGTCCACAAGGTTTAGGAGTGTAAAGAAAAAGAAATAGAGAAATTTGGGACTTTAAATGACCTAGTAAGGTTCAGTGCCTCCATCCCTGTCTAAATGAGAATGGGGAAAGGGGCGGTGGGACTTTAAATGAAGCATGTAGGTATACAGAAATTATTTATTTATAATAATAATAATAACAACAATCTGGTACATAATAATAATAATAATAATAATAATCATGATGCATATTGTAATCAATACAGTTAATATATATATACACAAGTTTACATATAATAAAAAATAATCATTAATCATATAGAAAAATGGATAGTTGATATTGCATATTGCACATATGAAATGTATAGTAAGTATAGACACGGCATTAAACATCTCTACGCGTTTCATGGATTGATCCAATCTTCAGGAGCATGCACATGACTTGGAATATGTAATGACTGATAGTAGAAATATCTATATGGTCTGACCCTGCCAAGGAAAGAGGGTTGGTATTGAGAAGTATAAATATGTAGATTAAACCCATAAAAGCCCCACAGTATAAAGTACTTATGGACGTAACTATGTGATGAGAATGCGGCACTGCAGATCGGAGACTCCCTAGGGGCATCGCCACTGGGAGCTGAGGTGGCATGGAGTGGCCCAGAGCCCGGCAAGGACAGCATCCAAGGGAGGCAGAGTTCTAGAGGGTGAAAATAAATCATGGATAACCATGAATGCTGAGATCAAACAAGGACTGCTGTGAGGGTAATATATTTATATAGTGTGAGAGATGTCCTGTGCTCGGTAAAGGGCAGGACAAATAATGTTGTGATTATAATAGGGAGTGTACATGAAGTCCAAGCAGGTGCAGATAGATTATAAAGATGGTGGGGGTTAGAAAATTAGAAAGTGAAATCATAAAGAAGGTTTGATAAGAACCAAATACCTAAAAGTACCAATAGAAAATAGTGGGGAATGAAAAGTATGCAAATTACCCGAGACTGAACCATGAAAACTTTCAATCCAAAGTGAAGTAGTGAGTGAACCATAATACATAGATAGAACCACCAGAGTAAATCTGCCTCTAATGACTGGAGCCTATAAAGACACAGCTGCCATACGCCACCAACGTCACGCAGACGTACACTGAGGGAGGGAGGCGCCAACAATTGGGTGGAGAAGCCGTCAAACATTCACGCCAAAATCATCCCTCCAGTCGGTAGCCAGGTGTACAAACAGTCCCGGCCATGCGGCGCCACGCTACGTGTCGCCACATATCCAGCGCAGATAGTGTGATGCCGACACGTGGGGCAGGGGTATCCACTCACCCCGGAAAGGGGGAGAAGGAGATCCCGCAGCACGCGTCGTAGCTCCCGGAAGGGATGGGAACAATTGCTCCTATACCAGATCAGGTGTCACACTGATCAAACATTGAAGATGACTAATTATCAAGGAATGGGAAATAATACCCCATCCCATGGGTGCAAAACCCTGTGAAGAGTTGGGGAAAAGACTTTGGGGCAATAAGTTGGGGTAGTAATTACATACAAATTTAAAGTCCCACCGCCCCTTTCCCCATTCTCAAGGTTTAGGAATGTGTCTATGGGAATGTTTGACCATTCTTCCAGAAATGCATTTGTGAGGTCAGGCACTGATGTTAGACAAGAAGGCCTGGCTCGCAGTCTGCTCTCTAATACCCTACAGCTGCAAAGTTGGGGCCAATGCAATATTGAACCCTACGGACTAAGACTGGGATGCTATTAAAGTTCATGTGCATGTAAAGGCAGAGGTCCTAATACTTTTGACAATATAGTGTATATGTAGTTCAGTGCCACCTATTGACCAGGCTTTGTACACTGCTTTGGGGTGGGACTGATATGTGATGTCCCTCTCTAGTTCTTAAACAGTGTACACAGCAGTCTTATCTAGATGTAGTATGAAAGACCCCCTGAATATGGTTGCTGTGAATTATGTAAAACTCATATTAAATGCAAACTGGATGGGCATTTATTCATTTAGCATAGTTGCAATGTTTCATGGACCACATCACTAATTTAACAACTGATTATATGTGCCGCATGGAAATGTTCTTTAAAGGTTCAGTCCACTCAAAAGTGATCAAAAATAGATGTTTCATGGACCTTATTAGTAATTTAGCGTTGCTTTAACTGACTTGCGCAGTCGTATGATGTTGTACCCAAACAAAATTTATGTCCTTTTTTTCCCACAAATAGAGCTTTCTTTTGGTGGTATTTGATCACCTCTGCGTTTTTTATTTTTTGCGCTATAAACAAAAAGAACGACAATTTTGAAAAAAACACAATATTTTGTACTTTTTGCTATTATAAATATCCCAAATTTTAAAAAGCAAAAACAAATTTCTTCATCAGTTTAGGCCGATATGTATTCTTCTACATATTTTTGGTAAATAAAAATTGCAATAAGCATATATTGATTGGTTTGCACAAAAGATATAGCGTCTACAAAATAGGGGAAAGATTTATGCCATTTTTATTATTATTTTTTTTTTTACTAGTAATGGCGGTGATCTGCGATTTTTATCGGGACTGCAACATTACGCCGGAAACATTGGACAGTTTTGACACTTTTTTGGGACCAGTGACATTTATACAGCGATCAGAACTAAAAATAGCCACTGATTACTGTATAAATGTCATTGGCAGGGAAGGGTTTTCCACTAGGGGGTGAAAAAAGGGGTTAAATGTGTTCCCTAGATGTGTTCTAACTGTGGGGGGAATGTGGCTGACTAGAGGAGAAGAGAGTCAGAAACCATGAAATCAGACGGAGACAGAATTACAGTTAAATCACACTTGTTTAATAATAAAAGTAAAAAGAACAAACATAGTCAAAACATAGCCAAAGTTCAGTAACCGGAACGGATAGTCAGCCAAGCCAGGAATCAGGGATCAATGTAGTGGAACAGCAAGCAGGATCTGGAGCCAGAAGGGATGTCAGCAAAGCAAGTCTTTAAACAGGAACACAGCAGATATTCTCTGTGATGTTGACCAAGGCGAAGGCAGAGATCCTCTGGACTGGACAGCTTAAGTAGGCAGGACTGAAGAGCAGGATATCATCAGCAGCTGAGTAACTATAGAGAGATAGATAGGAGCTGGCAATTAGCCGACAGCTGAGCAGCCAGATCAGAGAAGGAAGGGCTGAGCCCAGCCCTGACAAAGAGAGATCGTTGTTCCCACTTAGTAGTAACTCACGATCTCTCTCCTCTACCCTGACAGAACCAGGATTTGTGTGTTTACACACACAGATACTGGTTCACGCTCTGTCCCAAGCTATGCGGGTGCCTGGAGGTCATCGCACCCGCCGGGCATGTGCGTCAGCTCTAGGGACACTCTGTGGGCGTGCGTGCGCGTGCCTGCTACAGCGTCTTAAAGAGGCGACGTACAGCTACGATGTAAAACTGCAGCGGCTGGTCGGGAAGGGGTTAACCACTTCAATACTGGACACTCTTACCCCCTTCCTGCCCAGGCCAATTTTCAGCTTTCAGCGCTGTCATACTTTGAATGAGAATTGTGAGGTCATGCAACATTGTGTCCATATGAACTTTTTATCTCTTTTTTTCACACAAATAGAGCTTTCTTTTGGTATTATTTAATCACCACTGGGTTTTTAATTTTCTGCTAAATAAATTAAAAAGATGGAAAGTTAAAAAAAAAATGTATTTAGTCTATTTGAAAGATATAGAGTCTACAAGCTATGGTACGTATAATTAAAAATTGATCAGTCCTGTCTATATTTTTTTTGAGGCCCGAAAATGCCAGGACAGTACAAATACCCCAAATGACCCCCTTTTTGGAAGGTTAAATTATTTGGAAAATGAAGAAATTAAAAAAAAAAAATTACAATTTTACATTACATACTGTCACCAGTACAGTACAGCATTATCATATAACTGGCGTGGCAATGATCAGGCACAGTATGTAAAAAAAAAACAATTTTTTTTTTCTTTTACAATTTTTTCTACACAATACCAGAGCAATACAGTGTTAGCATTGTAACACTGTACTACTCTGAGGAAGTGATCAGTTTTTTTTAACACATTATGATTGCTTATACCAATGAATTGGTATATGCAGCCATTTTTACTGAATGAAAGTGGTTCATCTAGGGTCTTTTGTTTTTATTAGCTATGATTGATCAAAGCGAATCACATGGTACAGATGGGCTGTAAATTGTACTATATGTCGGGCGGAAAGGTATTAAAGATTTTAAAGGATCAGTCCACCTATAAGTGATTATGAAACATGATGATAATATGAAATATCCCTTGCAGAATTATTGAAACTGTTCTTGACCGCTTGGCAATTTTGGGAATTCTTGCCCGTCAGTTATCAGTGCAAATGATACCTTTACCTATATATCAGTATAGTTGGAATGATTTTTTAAGTTTAGATGCAAAGAGTGGTAAAATAATGTATGAAAGGTAAAAAACAAACAACATCATTTTTTTTATGTCAAATACATGTTTTGTTTGCAGAACAAAATATATAAATTCATGTTGTCAGTATGTTCTGGAAGAAATTGTAAACATTTTTTTATCTGTTTGAAATCCAGTAAATGGGTGATTTAATAAAGGGGCAGAAAGGGCACCTAGCCCAGCCAGTAACCTGTTCTGTACATGCAAGTGTTAAAATCAGCACTTCTTTTTAATCAGACCCCAGTGCATTATAATCAAGAAAGGACTGTGAGTTGGTGTCTTTTTTTTTTTGCATAAGATATTCTGCTTCACAACAGGGGGCCCTACCCTGATGTGTCTGGAAGAAAAAGAAGCCTTGTCTCATACATCAGATTGTCAGATGCTCAATGAGATTGAATCATGTACCATTAGACAATCACAATCAACGTGTAGTGCTCATTGTGTACGAGTCTTTCTATGTTTATGTGGATTTCAGAAAAAAAAAAAAACATAAAGGGAATAAAATGGACCAGGTAAGTCACAAAGTAAAGAATGAAATAAAGTTTTACAACTTTACTTTCATAACATAATTTTAACATGGAGAGGGTTGTATTTCAAATGCAGTCTACACTAAAGGACTACATATTAAATATGCAAGGGCATTGTCTCAGGAATGTCTCCAAAACATTTATTGTCAAACAATTTTTAATTCAGAATGGATATTTAATTGTAATCATATCTCTTTTAAAGCATATGTAAACTCTAATGCCGCGTACACACGGTCGGACTTTTCGTCTACAAAAGTCCGACAGCCTGTCCGACAGACTTCCGGCGGACTTTCGGCGGACTTGCAGCAGACTTTCTAACGAACGGACTTGCCTACACACGACCACACAAAAGTCCGACGGATTCGTACGTGATGACGTACACCGGACTAAAATAAGGAAGTTCATAGCCAGTAGCCAATAGCTGCCCTAGCATGGGTTTTTGTCCGTCGGACTAGCACACAGACGAGCGGATTTCGGGGTCCGTCGTAGTTACGACGTAAAGATTTGAAGCATGTTTCAAATCTAAAGTCCGTCGGATTTGAGGCTGAAAAAGTCTGCTGAAAGTCCGGAGAAGCCCACACACGATCGGATTACCAGCCAGCTTTAGTCCGTCGGCGTCCGTTGGACTTTTGTAGACGAAAAGTCCGACCGTGTGTACGCGGCATAACAACAAAAATGCAATATACTCCAGCTTCCCAGTCCTTACATGTGGTGCCTGTATTCATTTTATTTTTTTTCTGATTCTTTTGCTTTATTTTTTAGCCTTATGATCCTGCCAGTAGCACACTTCTTGTCTTAGGGTGACAATGCTCTGTCATTGTACTGTACCTATGGAGGAGCAGCATTGTCACTATAGACAGCACGCATATCAGAACTACAGAACACCTTCACCTCTAAGGTTGACACCTGTCCCTGATTCACCCAGACAATCTAGGTTTTACATCCTCTGCCCAGGTTTCTGACTGCCTGACACCTGGACACCAGGGCACCCTCAAAAATTCTTCTAACACCCCCATAAAAGCTTAATCAGAATTTAGGATCCATAACATGTTTCAGAATGTCACCTATCTTTACATATATGTAATTGTCTGGATGCAAACAGCCCTAGTTACAAGGGACTTGTTTTTCTCTGTGGAGGGATACAGAACCTCCTGGCCGCATTTTCACTGCCTCAAATTAGTCTGCATTGCTGTCGTCCCAGAAGGAAGTCTCTTCTAAAGATGATGCACAAGAAAGCCCGCAAACTTTTTGCTGAAGACAAGCAGTCTAAGGACACGGATTACTGGAACCATGTCCTGTGGTCTGATGAGACCAAGATAAACTTATTTTGTTTAGATGGTGGCAAGCGTGTGTGGTGGCAACCAGATGAGGAGTACAAAGACAAGTGTGTCTTGCCTACAGTCAAGCATGGTGGTGGGAGTGTCTTGGTCTGGGGCTGCATGAGTGCTACTGGCACTGGGGAGCTACAGTTCATTGAGGGAACTATGAATGCCAACATGCACTGTGACATACTGAAGCATAGCATGATCCCCTCCCTTCGGAGACTGGGCCACAGGGCAATATTCCAACATGATTATGACCCCAAACACACCTCCAAGATGACCACTGCCTTGCTAAAGAAGCTGAGGGTAAAGGTGGTGGACTGGCCAAGCATGTCTCCAGAACTAAACCCTATTGAGCATTTGTGGGGCATCCTCAAACAAAAGGTGGAAGAGCGCAAGGTCTCTAACTTCCACCAGCTCTGTGATGTCATCATGGAGGAGGGGAAGAGGACTTCAGTGGCAACCTGTGAAGCTCTGGTGAACTCCATGCCCAAGAGGGTTAAGGCAGTGCTGGTAAATAATTGTGGTCACACAAAACATTGACATTTTGGGCCCAATTTGGACATTTTTACTTAGGAGTGTACTCACTTTTGTTGCCAGCAGTTTAGATATTAATGGCTGTATGTTGAGTTATTTTGAGGGGACAGCAACCCTCTTGGGCATGAAGTTCACCATTTGAAGATGCCCCACAGATGCTCAATAAGCTTTAGGTCTGGAGACATGTTTGGCGAGTCCATCACCTTTACCCTCAGCTTGTTTAGCAAGGCAGTGGTCATCTTGGAGGTGTGTTTGGGATCCTTATGATGTTGGAATACTGCCCTGTGGCCCAGTCTCTGCAGGGAGGGGATCATGCTCTGCTTCAGTATGTCACAGTACATGTTGGCATTCATGGTTCCCTCCATAGGTGTGCGCAGCCTCTTGCATTAGGGTGTGCACCCCAAAGCTCAAATACATATGCATGTGTATATGTACTGATGGTGTCAGTAGGGCAGTGGACAGTGTCAGTAGTTTTATTTTTATTCTTTTTAAAGTATTTTATTTTGTAACATTTTTTTTTGGGATGAAATATCAGTGGTCTAAACAGGGGGGAATATGCACCACACAAGGCGATTAGGGTGTGCCCAGGCACACCTGGCACACCCTGTGCGCACGCCTATGGTTCCCTCAATAAGCTGTAGCTCCCCAGTGTCGGCAGCACCCATGCAGCCCCAGACCATGACACTCCCACCACCATGCTTGACTGTAGGCAAGACACACTTGTCTTTGTACTCCTCACCTGGTTGCTGCCACACACACTTGACACCATCTGAACCAAATAAGTTTATCTTGGTCTTGGTTTCAGTAATCCATGTCCTTAGTCTGCTTGTCTTCAGCAAACTTTTTGTGGGCTTTCTTGTGCATAATCTTTAGAAGAGGCTTCCTTCTGGGATGACAGCCATGTAGACCATTTTGATGCAGTGTGTGACGTATGGTCTGAGCATTGATAGGCCGACCCCCCCACCCCTTCAATCTCTGCAGCAATGCTGGCAGCACTCATACGTCTATTTCCCAAAGACAATATAACGCTGAGTACCTGCACACAACTTCTTTGGTCGACCATGGAGAGGCCTGTTCTGAGTGGAACTTGACCTGTTAAACTGTATGGTCTTGGCCACAGTGCTGCAGCTCAGTTTCAGGGTCTTGGCAATCTTCTTATAGCCTAGGCCATCTTTATGTAGAGCAACAATTCTTTTTTTCAGATCCTCAGAGAGTTCTTTGCCATGAGGTGCCATGTTGAATTTCCAGTGACCAGTATGAGAATGTGAGAGCGATAACACCAAATTTAACTCACTTGCTCCCCGTTCAAGACCTTGTAACACTAATGAGTCACATGACGGCATGGAGGGAAAATGGCTAATTGGGCCCAATTTGGGCATTTTCACTTAGGGGTGTACTCACTTTTGTTGCCAGCGATTTAGACATTAATGGCTGTGTGTTGAGTTATTTTGAGGGAACAGTGAATTTACACTGCTATACAAGCTGTACACTCACTACTTTACATTGTAGCAAAGTGTAATTTCTTCAGTGTTGTCACATGAAAAGATAGAATACAATATTTACAAAAATGTGAGGGCTATACTCACTTTTATGAGATACTGTATATACACAGTACATGCATACACATACTGTATATACACATACACACACATACAGTAAATACACATACACACCTACTGTATATACGCATATACGTACACACATACAGTATATATACATACACACACATACAGTACATACACATATACACCTATATATGCATATAGATACACACATACAGCAAATACACATACACACCTACAGTATATACACATATACATAAACACATACAGTATATACACATACAGTAAATACACATGTCAATACACATACAGTAGATACACATACACACAGTATATACACACTTATACACACATACAGTATATATACACTCACATATACAGTATATACACACCTATACACACATACAGTACTCGTATACACACACCAGTCTGATCTAACACATTGCTGCTGCTGCTGCCTCCCATCTCCTGTCATGCTGGGACTTATGGTATCCCAGCAACTCACAGACACCTGAGGTGGTAATGCAGAAAAGGAGGAGCCTGTGCTTGTGTGTTAGTAAGCAGGTAATGAGTAGGGAGGTTTATCAGAGATTGTGGGAGATCTCTGACTGTAATGTCTTTTCTTCAGGAGAAGCAGGCAGTTCAGTTGCCTTCAGACAAAAAAAATTGATCTAACATCTTCTAAAACACAGGAGCCCCGCCTGAGGGAGCACAGCCTCTCCTCCCTCTTTTGTGTATGGAGGGCACTGAGCATCCTTTCACTAAGGTAAGCTACTAACTATATTGTGCTCTGCCCAGCTTACCTTCTTCTGGTAGGCTGAGGTCTGTCCCACACAGCAGGCTGTGTTTATTCTTCCCTCTACTGTCCACTCCAGCTTCCGGCATCTCCTGTTGTAAAGTAAAAAAAGGCACGCTGGGGGAGGGGGCATGTACAGTGTCTTTCTCATGAGCTGAGAAGGTGGCAGAGAGGAGGAGCAACTGTAGCCTCAGGATTTTTAGAGACATTGCACGATTAGCAACTCTGGTGATTAGGGTGTGCCCAGGCACACCCGATACACCCCCTGCGCACGCCCTATGAAACAGATTTAACAAAATGCTTTTATGGTATATTTAACAGACCAAAAGGAAGCACATAAGAAAATGTCACTGTTACATTTGCACGTATAATAAAAATAAATATATACAGTGCTGCCCACCAATCCACTAATACTAATTATAATAAACCACGTGAACAAACATGCAGGGGAATAATAAATGTAAAATATATCAATATATACTCAGTCCCTTCTTAGGCTTTTAGTGCTACACAGTGGTTGTGCTGTACTACTCCTTCCCACAATACAAACTTCTAAGTAAGCTGATTTAAAAACAACATATTTCCTGTGTGGCTGAGATTTTGTTTCAATTTTTGTTAAAGCTGAACACTAGACAGATGTAGAATGTATTTTTTTAAAATAAAATCAGTGTATGTACATGAATTTTACTGAGTATCAACCTCTTAAAGTCCCTATACAGCAGGACTAGAGTATGAGAGGAAAAAAAAACACAAGGAGCCAATCAGTTTATTTGCTTACAAGAAGAATGATGATAGGAAGGGAAAGCAGAGTGACAGAGAGTTGATTACGAATAACTGTAGTTTTAACCTAAAGTGCACCATAGATTCCCTTTAAAGTAACCTTGGTTGTAGAACAAATAGATTATAGTGCGCACATACAAAAATTACATTAAATCCTGCAAGGCTATTTAAAACACCTGAACATATATAAAAATATGGGGATTTAGTCACACCATATGGCCATATAGTGCTAAGCCCACTACTGTGTCAAAGTACCCCATTATCAGTGGGTCCTACGCTATCCATAGAATGGAAGATCCTGCATCTCAACCATGGGAGACAAACTCCTCTTTATGGGAGAACTGTAAGGACCCTCCTATAACACAGGTGGGCACTAATGAAGGGGGGATGGGGTGCTCCAACCCAAGGGATCTGGTCAGGACCCTCACAACATACAAACAACAGACTTGGGGGGCACACCCTAAAAATGCGTTTACATTCAACTTCAGTGTCTATGAAGGGCACACCGCACCATGTGGGAGTTCAGTCTGCTTTACCAGATAGCTAAAACAAGCAGGCATGTAGTGCATGAACCACAATAGCAGCACAATTCATCAGCTTCAGACTAAACTTCAGGCACAGGTTGCGATCATTCATCAGACCCTTCCACACTGTCACAGCTTCTTAGGACTCCCACACAGAGTGTAAATCCACATAAACGGTCAGCAGTACCCAATGAAGAAAAAATGCAGCCAATACTGAAGCCCGTAACATCAAATATAAAAAATGTATTGTAGTAACTTACATTTCAGTACAGAAACAGATGCATCATACAAAATCGTTCGGCCACAGCTCTCAGCATGCTAGTGTCAGCCAGCCTGACATGTTTCATCTGACTGGATTTCATCAGAGGCATGGCTTATTGACACTAGCCCTTTATATACAATCTTCCAATTATGTCCGTCCCGGGTGAACCAACCACCAGGAAGGCACGTATATTGCAGGTGCAGTGAGTGGAACACGGAGTCCACCGCGTCCGCGCCTCACCAAACAGCTGTTGATAAATCACCGGGCCAATGATGTGCATCACGTGATTACACGTGCAGTGAGTGAAGCTTCACTCAGCAGTGAGCCTCTTGAAAATGACTGTGGAAATTTTTCTAGTGATTATGATAATAGATACATAGTTTAACATTCTATGCAACGAACACCAAGAAATACACATCAACATCAGGGTCACTCTGGGTGGGATAGCCCTGGGCTTTATCCCCCAAGGAGACCACAATATCATACAGAGAGTCCCTCACCATCTGGGCCTTCATCTGCTCCTTTTTTTTCAAAGGGCTCCCAAAAAAGCAAACAGGGTGGCAAACTAAAAGAGGGACCAGAGGGGGAAGTAGGCACCGACAAAAAAAAGGAAGAGAGTATAAAAGATGTTGGGATTTTCAATTTGAGTAAAAATACTATTACTGATAATGAAAAAACTTACTCAATCATGGACTTAAATTTGCTCCTGATAAACCTTTGAACAAATTCGGAGCCTTTATGGACGTGCAGAGGTACATCCGAGAAATGAATATCAAAAGACATTTCTTATCACAACCAGCTGGCAGGATGGTTAATAATAATAGCAATGTGCAATCTTCAGGGTTGTCTAACGCCTCTTATTTAATCCTTCAGGATTAGTTCCCCCTTCAGTAGCAGGTTTTAAAAATCTGGTACCGAAAGACATTGATAAACTTAGGATTAAGAAGAGGTAGAATAACTCTATTTTTTGTCAAGGTCTAAAGACTTTGAAAGCTAGAAAAGACATCATAATTCATCCCGCCGATAAGGGTGGGGTGGGGATTGTGGTATTGGACAAGGAGGCGAAATTATGAGGAAATGAATAAAATCCTCTCCGACACGGATACCTATGTGCCAGCATCCAGACCTAAAGCTGATTGAAGAATTGACTCGGGTGAGGACAACGCTGTATACCTGGACAGGTAAGTGTCTTTATATTAAAAGTCAACAGCTACAGTATTTGTAGCTGCTGATTTTTTTTTTGGGAAGACTGGAGCGCCTCTTTAAGCCAGGATAGTAAAATTTTAGCTTTGCATCTGATGTATATCTGTTTACTTACTTGATCAAGAGCAGGGAGGGAGACAATGTTTTACTGTAGGGAAAGAAAGAAAAAAGTGACATTAAAAATGGAACTCCAGGCACAATTATTTTCTAGTTTTGGATATAGAGGAAAAATGTTAGAATACCTGTCAGGTTCCCCACTAGTAAGATTTATCCTCATTTTATGCATAGATGACAATTGTTTCCTTAACAGGGACAGACATCCTCCAAAGAGAACATCTGTTGAGAAGTATATTTTCACGGTGAAGCATGATAATCTCCTGGTCCCCAAAATCTGAGATTGATTCTGGTTTAGTCAGTTGTAGAAAGACTAGAAAACATGATACATTTAGCACTGGTCTTCCTTATTAGAAAACCCAACATGCTTAGCAAAATGACCGTCATGTAGGAATGAGGTTTGTGATCAATAAATAGTAAAGTGATTTCGAGCAGAACACTAAAAACAATACCACTTCACAATGATAATCCAAAGTAAACAACATGTGCAAAGCATAACCACTATGTGAAATTCATGGTGAGGGGTCCAAATAATCCCAAGGGGATAATAAAAATAAAAATATAAATATAAAGGCAGTGACTGTATTCAAAAATGGTGATGGGAATGGTAATAGCAAGTGAAATAAACATAAATATGCAATGGCAGCAAAAAAGTTCATAAAAAGGAAAGTGAGGTGAATCAATTATACATCAGTGAGTCCGCACCACTAATGGGTATTGTTCATGAATATTCTTAAACGACTGAAGTAAGTGATTTAGGCAGATGTAGATGATCTATATGTAGAAATGTGCTCACAATGCCCTTACCTCAAAAGACTTTGATAAAGGCCTTAATAGTAAGAATGCTGGATGGCAGTAGGGATGGCTGTAGTGGATGCTGCTGGATGGCAGTGGATAACATCAGGTGGATGGTTGTCCGTTGTGGAGCCGCATCAGGAGCCGCTGTCCAGAAGCAATAGATATGTTTGGGATCATGGATGGAGGACAGTAAGGCCCCTCTCTTCCCCTTTCTCTATTTGATATGGCCATTCGGATCCTGATGCAAGCCTGATGCGGCTCCACAATGGACATCCATCCACCTGATGTCCGTTAGTGGTGCGGACTCACTGATGTATAATTGATTCACCTCACTTTCCTTTTTATGAACTTTTTTTGCTGCCATTGCATATTTATGTTTATTTCACTTGCTATTACCATTCCCATCACCATTTTTGAATACAGTCACTGCCTTTATATTTATATTTTTATTTTTATTATCCCCTTGGGATTATTTGGACCCCTCACCATGAATTTCACATAGTGACTATGCTTTGCACATGTTGTTTACTTTGGATTATCATTGTGAAGTGGTATTGTTTTTAGTGTTCTGCACGAAATCACTTTACAATTTATTTATTCTGTGGTGAAATGTGTACACTATAGATTTTGCAGCAATACACTATTTTTCCACTTTTTAGTACACCCAGATTTTACAGTATATTTTGCATCATTATTATTATCTATTTTTACTTTTTAGTAGCGCAGAGGTTTTACATGTTTTTTGAGCTTTGTGATCAACTCTACCATGAGTTTGAGCCAAATCCTGCAGGCCTGGAATTTCTGGTCCTAGAAATTATTGTGCAGATTTGCATGAGAAAATATTTTTAAAACCATAATGCACAGCATTGCCATACACATATATATGGCAGCATTGAGGTGGGCCTTATTCCATGCTGCCACATATACGAGTAGTTGTTTTGTGTGCTCATTTGCGTACCGCCTGCACTGTGATTTTGCTGTGACTAATAGCTCTCTTGATCATGTGATCATTGTGACTGCCAATTACAGTGATCAGATGATCGGCAAGCTCACTGTTTATCATTAGATTCTTTCCATGTCTTAATTCCCTCAGCTCACCTGCTATCAATAGACTATACATGTGTGTTACATTGTTGTAATTATAATCAGTATTAGAATTACTAACTATAACAGTTTTGCCATGATTGTCAGTGCAATTCACAATGGTGTCACTTCATCCTTAGTTGTTTGTAGCCACTATTTTCTAAACTGGAGAGAAATGTTATCTTTTTTTTTTTACTCCAAAAGATTTTTCCAGCTCCAATCACATAATGGAAATGTATAGATTGATTTATCTAGTATAATTTATATAGTTATGCCCCGTACACACGGTCGGACTTTGTTCGGACATTCCGACAACAAAATCCTAGGATTTTTTCCGACGGATGTTGGCTCAAACTTGTTTTGCCTACACACGGTCGCACAAAGTTGTTGGAATTTCCGATCGCCATCAACGCGGTGACGTACACCACGTACGACGAGACTCGTGTTAGTAAAAGTTTGGTGAGAGACGATTCGCGCTTTTTCAGACTCGTGGCTTTCAGATCGTTTTCTGCCGTTCAGTTTGTGCTTGTGGGTTTGTATCTGCTCTTCAGTGCGTGCAGTCAGTTCGTATCAGAGTTTTCTGTGTGATCTTGCCTGCTCGTTGCTGTTTTTCAGGTCGCTCTTCACAGGCCTTGCTGTTCTTCAGTGCGTTCTGTTACTTCATTCTGAGCAGCCGACCGTTTTCTAGCCATGTTTCATATGCGTACTCCTCGTAGAGTTCGTGCTGTGCGGGGGCTTGGTGTTGGGGTCCTGACCTTGACACAAGTCCAGTCCATGAACAGGGTGGGGAGGAGTTCATGGACCAAGAATTGGTTGCTTAGCGTGACCAGTTCTCTCATATGCCTTTGCTCCGTGAGATCCGTGAGAATAATCCTGATGATTTCAGGAACTTTCTCAGGATGACGGACACCGTGTTTCACCGTTTGTTGGCTTCGCTGACCCCCTATATCAGCAGGCAGGATATCTGCATGAGGCAAGCCATCACTCCGGAGCAGAGGTTGGTCGCTACCTTGCGGTATTTGGCCACAGGGAGAAGTCTGCAGGACTTGAAGTTCTCGACAGGCATCTCCCCCCAGGCTCTGGGGATCATTATCCCAGAGACCTGTTCTGCCATCATCCAGGTCCTGCAGAAGGAGTATATGAAGGTAAGATTTTTATCCTTTTATATCATATTTTATTGTATTGAATGTTTGCTAATATCTTGTATTTCTTTCCTCATTCCCTAATTACCATGATTGGAATATGCTGTGAATGTCCCCTTTGTTCTCATGCATGCTGGATTTTTATGTAATTATTATTTTATGTCCTTCATACATATTTGCCCTTCAATAACCTCTCCAGCATGGTGTCTCCTGCCCTATATTCACCTCATGTAGTCACTTAACAATGTATTTTATCAGCTCCACAGTAGTGCTTTACCCCAAACACCCCCTAAAATGTTTGTTAATGTTATTTTAGCTTTAAATTCAGGCAGAGTGCCAGAGGCTTTTTTTGTGGTGTCCACAAATTTTTGGTAACCCTCCCTCCCCCAACTGCTAAGTCAGCTGATCCCAATTCTCTATCCTCAATCATCTATCTGCTGACTTTGCCAAACCCATACACACTATACCCATCTCTTTACTGGTCAGATTTATGGATGAATTCCCCAAAGCATGTAGTGCAAGGGCCTGCCTGTATACTTTCCAATGGAACTGTTTAAAGTTTTTGTATCCTATTATTATCTTGATAGGTAATAGCAGAATGTCCAAATGTCCTCAAATGTGTACAATGTGTATTTATATCTTTGTATTCAGACACTTCTTACCTGTTCAGTGGTCTGCTAATAGTGTAACTAAGGAGGGGCTGTTCCAAGTAATACCCTGTATTTAGGCATTCATCTCAAAATGAAGTGAAGAGGGTTATAATGTTAGAAATGGCCCATGAGAGGGGGGGAGGGGGAACATGATAGGTGTACCTTATACTTTGGCCTTGTTAAATTCCCCTTATTAAATGCTATCTGGAGGTTGCCCCATAATGTTTGTGTATAATCTGCTTGCCATGTTTCTGTGAAAAAATAGTAATGTTTATTGTTTTTTCCTCAACAGTTTCCTTCCACGCCACAGGAATGGCAGACTGTGGCCTCCCACTTTGCCCAGCGGTGGGACTTTCCTAACTGCGGAGGGGCAATTGATGGGAAACACGTCCACATCGTCCCACCACCCAACTCGGGGTCGTACTATTATAATTACAAGGGGTTTAATAGTATAGTGATGTTGGCGGTGGTGTCAGCTAATTACGACTTCTTGTATGTGGACGTGGGGAAGAATGGCCGGATGTCCGATGGTGGAGCGATCGCCCAGACGGAGTTCTACAGGCGTCTCCAGAATGGCAGCTTGGACTTGCCACCTCCAGAGGACAATGTTGAAGGTCTCCCATTTGTGTTCGTTGCTGATGAAGCATTTGCGCTGGGGGACCACCTGATGCGGCCATTCCCGATGAGGACCCTCACCCCGGAACAGAGGGTTTTTAATTACCGGCTGGCCAGAGCCCGAAGAGTGGTGGAGAACACATTTGGAATCCTGGCCAGCCGGTTCTGATTATTTCTGACACCCATCCATATGGCGGAGTATAAACTGAACCATATAATACTTGCCTGCTGTGTTCTCCATAATTTTTTAAGAAAACATTCAGCCAACTATGCTGGCTCAGTTGGGCCTGAGGCCGGAATCCCAAATCCATCAACACTGACGGCGCTTGAAAGTGGCCGTCCTGGCTTGCCCTCCCTGAATGCCCGTGATGTCCGGTTACGCTACCTGGAGTTCTTTGCGGGTAGGGGGGCTATCAATATGCCAGAGAATCTGTGACAGCTTTGTAAAATAAAAAACAAACAAAAGAAATTCTTGGTGGACATTTACTGCTTGTGTTTGTTTTAGCTGACCCTGACAGAAATGTTTTGAGTGCAGAAAATGTCGTGATTGGGTAACCTTATAAAAAATAGTGTTGGCTGGTACTTCCTAAATGCCAAAACACATTTCACTACAAGTGCACTTGCAACTGCACTGAACCTGCACTTCTAGTGCAAAGAGTAATTGCCCTTAGGAAATAACCCCCATTTGTGCATAAAACAGCAATTACATCACCCCAAAAGTGTTGTAGTGTTGAGACAATAATCCACACATTCTTGAGTAAGGCACTTTTTTATAGCTGCACAATCACATGTGCATTTCCGCAAGGTTTTTAAAACAAACCAACATGTTTGTTGTATAACAATGTTTGCAGTAGCATTATCAAAAATCGAAATATCCATTTCAGATAAAACAGGCCTGTGTAAAACCAACAAGAAAGCCAAAAAACTTGAACTTACAAAGTTCACATATGGTAAAACCTGAAGGCTATATCAGACATCAGTATTTAGGAACTGTGTTTGATATAGCGTTCAGATGGGGGGAAATCACCCCTGGAAAAGCCAAATTTGGAAGATACACACCAAGTTCAGAATGTCAACATGTGCTATCTGCCATCAGGGGGGATCAAGGGACGTGTTTTGGGGGAGCAAGCCCTTCCTCAATGCGACTTTATAATTGAGGAAGGGGTTGCACCCCCAAAACGCGTCCATTGATCTCCCGTGATGGCAGATAGCACATGTTGGCACACTGTGTGCATCCTCCAAATTTGGCTTTTCTAAACATTGTAAAAATTTTAGTAACATAAAACAGGTGATTTTGTGGGGTTTAAATTCGCCCCAAAACATCAATGATGTTATTATTTTTTTTAATAACATCAGTGATTTGTTGCTGGGTGTTTTGCAATTGGAGATTACACCCCATGATCTCCCCGATGAGTATCTGGGCACTTTCAGATGTAAAGCGTTCTGGATCACGATCACCTAAAAAGAGATAAAGAACAAAAAAAAAGGTCTCAAAAATCTGCCACCATCCATCTCTTTTACCTGAGTCTGTGGTCGCAGACACTCACCTGTTGTGGTGCCAATCTCCACCACGTCTTCTTCTTCCTCCTGCTCAGCTTCTTGGGTTGGTATTTCCCCTTCTTCCAGAGGGGGGGGTCTCTGGTCTCCTGGGATGAGGGGTGTCCGAGTCTTTTCTCCCCTATGTAAAACAAAAATGGTAAAACTAGCACACAGATATTTGATGGCAGAACTAGAAATAGGAAACATTGCTTGGAAGTGGGGTACAATTATCTATTTTAGCCGAGTTCCAAGATGTATATTTTTTATTGCCCTTTGTCAAGCTGCAATACTTTACCTGTTTGGTACAAGCTTCACAGATGTAGCCCCCCCTATAGTATACACTGGAGCACCTGTGTGGCCCCCCTAATAAAAAGGGTGTTCTGGGGTCCCACACTAGTGCTCCAGTGTCCAGATGTGAAAACAGCTGCTCAGTGTCCTCTCCTTACACACAATCTAGTTTGCATTTCATTCTAGTAACAAACCCATCTACACAAACAAATATTTGGCATCCAAGTAGGCCCCCAAAAATGTGTGAAAATGCAATGGTGTTCTAGAGGCCGAAAGAAAAATGTTTGATACGAACGAATAATGGGCCCATGAACATTAAAGTTGACCTTTTGAAACGTTACAATTACTAAAAGCATATGGAACAGAACGAACGGAATAAAGACAGAAAGAATAGGAACACAGCACAACTACTTACTTTTTTGCAGCACTCTCCGGATCTTTCGGTACTGCTCTGGCTCTCTCAACTTCAGGTCCGACCACCGCTTCCTGAGCTGATCTTTAGACCTTCGTACCCCGAAATTCCGCTCAAGACTCCTGACCACTTTCGCCATGATCTTGGCCTTTCTGATGTTGGGGTTGGGGTAAGGCCCATATTTTCCGTCATAGTCAGACTTCTTCATGATGTCGACCATCTCCAACATCTCCCCAAACTACATATTTGTGGCCTTAAAACGTCTCCTTCTGGATCGGGATGTGCCTGGATCCGGGCTTTCCTCCTCCTCCTCCTCGTTGTTCGAATTAGCACGCACCTGCTGTAACTCCGCCATGTTCTCTTCACCCACTGCGCCGAACGAAAAGGGGCGGGGAATAGACTAGAAAGAATGTCAGGGGCGGGCGGAGTTACACGCATGCGCAGTGTGTATAAAGCGTAACACGCGTGCGTATTACGTACGATCTGTGAGTGGAGGAAGGAGCATTGGACGCGCCGATCGTAAGAACGAAGGTAAGAGCCAAACTTGTGCCTATACTGCTTCTAGATTGAGGCCTATATTGTAACAAGATTAGGAGAGTTTTGTCTGACATTAGGCTTTGTCTTGTGTTGTGTCTTGCAGTGAACATGGATATCTTAATGAAAGATAATGACTTCATGTCAGTATTCATAGATATGCTAAGTGAGCTGCCCTGTCTGTGGGAGATTACCCACCCCCATTTCAAGAACCAAGCAAAGAGGAAGGCAGCACTGGAGCAATTGTGTGAAATTGTGAAGCAGGTGATCCCCACGGCAGACATCACTTATTTAAAGATTTTCATTGGTGGCCTGAGGAGCACATATCTAAGGGAGCGCAAGAAAGTCCTGGATTCACAGAGATCCGGAGCAGCAGATGACATCTATGTCCCCAGGATGTTGTACTATGACAGGCTGCACTTTCTGGCAGGCCAGACTGAACCCAGGTCATCCCTCTCCAGTCTTCCTTCCACGCTTCCTTCCCCCCCGGCTGAGGCTTCTGACGCCCAACCTGGGCCTTCCAGGCCACATGTGGAGGAGCCCAGATTGAGCCAGGTATAGCATTCCTCTAAATATTTCTGCTTGTCCAATCAATGATGATAACTAGATGTTAGTTGGGAGTACTAATTTAGGATTGTGATTGATGATGCAAAACATTACAACCATGTCCCTTTTTCATACACAGGGAAGTCTCAGCCCGGAGGTGGCCGGGCCGAGTCGGCTGGCTGATATCAAGGTCCCTCCACCACACCTGAAAACAGAAAGTGGCAGTAGGACGAGTACCCTAGAGGAGGCGGCTATAGCATTCTTTTGGAGGGCTACAGAGGTCCTGGGAGCACCCCACACCAGGCAGGAGAACATTGCTGCATTCATAGCATATAAAATGCAGAGGATGGAGGAGGGCCAAAAAGCCATGTGTGAGGCCCTCATATCAGAGGCTCTGGAGAAAGGTATGAGGGGCCAAATTACACCTCACACACATCTTTGGGATGGTCCTCCTCCTCCTCCTGCAGGTCCTCCTCCTCCTCCTCCCTCTCCTCCAGGTCCTCCCAGTCCTCCTCCAGGTCCTCCCAGTCCTCCTCCTCCTCCTCCTCCAGGTCCTACTCCTCCTCCTGCCACATCTCCAACTGCACAGCCACAGCCCGGAAGGAAGCGTGGAAGGAAGACCAGACAGTGATTGCCCTGGGTTCAGTCTGGTTGGCCAAAAGATGCAGCCTCTTGTGGTACCACAGCCTGGGGACACACATGTCATCTGCTGCTATCCGGATCTCTGGGACTTCTGGACCAGACTGCCCTCCCTTACATATGGACTCCTCAGGCCACCAATTTTGATGTTGAAGAATTGATGTCTTCCGTGGGGGTCCCAGGCTTCGCTAATTTCTCCTGTTGATCCAGTGTTGCCTTCCTCTTTGTTTGGTTCTGATCCCTTAATAAAGGATTTTTGTTTTGAATTATACTCTCCTATGTGTTTTACTTCAAAAATGACAGTTTGTTTGTGAGGATTCAGGTACATTTCAAATATACAATGTGAAATGAACAAGGGACACCAACACCAAACAATCTCCTGGAGATTTCACTGTCAGATGTGACAACTAATAACAATATATTGAGGGAATCCCACTAAAAAAACACAAATAAAACTTTGTGAGAAGTGTGTGTGAATATGAGCAGCAAAACGACTTAATTCTTGTCACATTATAAAGAAGAAGAGAGTGCGCTGTATTAAACCATTTTGAACATTGCAGCGTGACGAAAGTGCTGTATCCATTGCGAACGCTAAGTTTACCAGAACGAGCTGTCCTGTGTCGGAATTTCTTCTGAGCATGCATGGCACTTTGTGCGTCGGAACAGACCACACACGGTCGGAATTGACGCGATCGGATTTTGTTGTCGGAAAATTTTATCTCCTGCTCTCCAACTTTGTGTGTCGGAAAATCCGATGGAAAATGTCCGATGGTGCCCACACACGGTCGGAATTTCCGACAACACGCTCCGATTGGACATTGTCCATCGGATAATCCGACCGTGTGTACGGGGCATTAGAATTGAGATTGAACCAGAGATAAGGGGATTATTACGGTGCCAAAGAAAGCCAAAATACATGAAATATAAAAAAATATGAAGTTTTATTAGCAAATTTAAAAAAAGATTTGTACAATGTTACATATCACAGGTGTGCACAAAGCTGGGGAATTTAAAAACAATTTGTAGCAGTCTTACAAGACCTAGTCTAGGAGCGTGATGACCAGTCTTGTATGCAGGTAATTAGAGGTCCTACATGTTTCGCCTGAAATGGCTTCCTCAGGGACAGTTGGTTGTACCTGTGTTGCTACTGTAAACTCTATAATGAAAATTCATAATCAGACAAAAATAATGACAATATAGTAACATGCAATATTTTTAACATATGTAGAAAAAATATATTTTTTGTGGGGCTGTCGGACGTGATAATGCATCAGACCACATAAGGCAGAACTGAATAAGCACATAGTGCATTCCCCCCACCCAACCAAACCCGCGACGGCCCCCATAATCCAACGGGTGTCCCAAATTGCCTTAAGATGGAAAGATACCTACCCCCCTGGTCACCAGGGACAGGTGTAGAGAGATCCCGGGGCAGCCACAGGATATCAATGCACAGTATGAGGCTGCAGGGAGCAAATAAGAGGACCTGGTGGGCTAAGACATGGTACGATTCCTTAGTGTTCAATAGTGTTAAGTTTAAGTTAAAAAATAATACATGCTTATGTAGTATCCTCATGTATATCAGGAGAAGGAAAATGTATATGGGTTTTTTTTGGTGATGGGTCTTGGTAATGGCAAAAAATAAGTAGCTAAATTTAGATATATTTAACTATTTTGGGCAAGTTTTCCTTTAATAATAAAACAAAATCATGGGATAATCATGGGATAACCATTAACATTTACAACCAATTTAAGGTTCACCATGTCCTGAAAAAAGCTAGATGCACTAAGTGGTAGCAAAGATATGTACATTTTTCCAACAGATGCCAAAATGACAAAACTAGGTTTAATGTGTTAAAGGGTATACCTACCTTTGTAAGTGAAGAAAAAAACAAAACAATAAGTGTCTTTCTTTTTGTCCTAAAAGTAAAAAGAGAATATTATTGTTTAGCAGTTACTAGGGATGAGCTTCATGTTCGAGTCGAACCCATGTTCAACTCGAACAACGTCTGTTTGCCCATTCGCCGAATTGCGAACGATATGGGCCGTTCGCGCCAAATTCGTGTGGCGCGTCACGGCCCATAATTCACTGCGGCATCGCAGTGCATTGCTGGCTGATGATTGGCCAAGCATGCACTATGACCCGCATTCTTCGCCAATCACAGCGCCGTCTGAACAGAGAGCCGTAATTGGCCAAAGCCAAGGAGGCTTTGGCCAATTATGGCTCAGGGGATTTAGTACATGCCCCACACTATATAAAGCTGCCTGCACGGCGGTCCTGTGTAGTGTGTGTTCCGGCGTTGAAAGAGATAGACAGAGAGACAATGTCATTTGATTTAAGTTAGATAGATTAGGCAGGACAGTCAGTGAGTTAGCTGCACTTACAGTGTATTGTGTATATATATGCATCCCAGGTGTTGTATATATATATATATATATATATATATATATATATATATATATATATATATATATACACTGTATTCAGTTTAGCTAGATCCGTTCCTGTTATCTGCCTACTGACAGGCAGGTTTGTCTGGTTACAATATTTACAGCTACCTGAAGAAAATTGCTGGTGTTCTTTTGATCTTATTAGTACCACAGTCAGGCAGCTAGACTATTTACAGTTAGTGTAGTGCGTCCTCCTCACAGTGTTCAGTTAAAGCTACAAGTTAGTTTAGTGTGACCTCTGCACATTGTTCAGCTAAAACTGCAAGTTAGTGTAGTGCGTCCTCCTCACAGTATTCAGCTAAAGCTACAAGTTAGTTTAGTATGACCTCTGCACAGTGTTCAGCAAAAGCTACAAGTTAGGGTAGTGCATCTTCCTCACAGTGTTCAGCTAAAGCTACAAGTTAGTGTAGTGTGTCCTCCTCACAGTGTTCAGCTAAAACTACAAGTTAGTGTAGTGCGACCTCCTTACAGTGTTCAGCTAAAGCTACAAGTTAGTGTAGTGCAGGCTCTGCACAGTGTTCAGCTAAAGCTACAAGTTAGTGTAGTGTGTCCTCCTCACAGTGTTCAGCTAAAACTACAAGTTAGTGTAGTACGACCTCTGCACAGTGTTCAGCTAAAGCTACAAGTTAATGTAGTGCGTCCTCCTCACAGTGTTCAGCTAAAGTAACAAGTTAGTGTAGCGCGTCCTCCTTACAGTGTTCAGCTAAAACTACAAGTTAGTGTAGTGCGAGCTCTACACAGTGTTCAGCTAAAGCTACAAGTTAGTGTAGTGTGTCCTCCTCACAGTGTTCAGCTAAAACTACAAGTTAGTGTAGTACGACCTCTGCACAGTGTTCAGCTAAAGCTACAAGTTAATGTAGTGCGTCCTCCTCACAGTGTTCAGCTAAAGTAACAAGTTAGTGTAGTGCGTCCTCCTTACAGTGTTCAGCTAAAACTACAAGTTAGTGTAGTGCGAGCTCTGCACAGTGTTCAGCTAAAGCTACCTGTAGAAGGTTGGTGGTGTTTTCCTGATCCTATCACTACTGCAGGCAGCTAAATAAGCTACAAGTTAGTTTTTTGCGAGCTCATACTACAGGCAGGCAGTTGATTTTGCTAGCTGAAGTATCAGTATATATATATACATATACATATATATATATATATATATATATATATATATATATATATATATATCCCAGCTTAGTGCAGCTACAGGCCATTAGTATGTCTGGAAGGCCAACAAGGAGAGGCAGACAGTCACAAGCCAATAAAAGAGGGCAAGCATGCTCTGTGTCTAGAGGCAACAGTGCTGGTCGTGGAGACGGTGCATCCTCATCAGCATGTGGCCGTGGGACACGCTTGGCCTTTTTTTCGGCAGCTGGCCGTGTTGAGCCACAACATGCGGAAGACTTGGTCGAGTGGATGACCAAGCCATCCTCATCCTCCTCATCCTCTCTCTCCCATGCTCAGGGTGCTTTGTCCGGCAAAGCAGCTGCCAACACGGCCTCTTCGCTCGGCTCAATGGCATCAGTGACTCCTTCCCTAGCCCCACCATGTCCTCCTGAGGAGTCCCTCGAACTGTTTGACCACAGTGTTGGGTACATGCTCCAGGAGGATGCCCAGCGTTTAGAAGGCTCTGATGATGATACTGAGCTAGATGAAGGCAGTAACGTGAGCACAGACAGAGGGGGTGCCCAAGAAGGACAGCAATCTGGCAGTCATGCTCCCCCTGCTGCAGCATACTGCCAGGTTTGCTCCAGTGATGAGGAGGGAGGAGATGAGGTCACTGACTCAATGTGGGTGCTTGATAGGAGAGAGGAGGAGAAGGCACATCACCAACGAGGCAGGATGCCCTCCAGGGGCCAGCCTAAGGGCAGCACACTGACTGCATCACACCCCAAAGCTCCGCATGTGCAGGGCGCTACTGTCTCTGCGCGTTATTCCAAAAGTTCTTTGGTGTTGGCCTTTTTTGAGAAGAGTGCATCAGATCGCACCGCTGCTATTTGCAACATATGTCTCAAGCGTATCTCGCGTGGCCAAAACATCTCTCGCTTGGGCACCACATGCTTGATCAGACATATGTTGACCTGCCATGCAGTTCGTTGGCAAGCGTATCTAAAAGACCCACACCAAAGAACAAAGAGGATCTCTCCTTGCTCCTCATCAGCTGAGATCTCCAACCCCACGATACCTTCAGTCCTCTCTGAGACCTGCACTGAGAGGAATGAAGGTGTAGAATTAGGTGTGTCACAGCCAAGTTCTTGTGGGCAATCTGCTTTCGGTACACGGACATCAGATTGTACCAGGCAAATTTCCCTGCCCCAGCTGCTGCACCGCCGAAAGAAGTTCGCTCCCAGCCATCCACATGCCCAGTGGTTGAATGCTAGCTTGGCAAAATTGCTAGCACTTCAACTGCTGCCTTTTCAGGTGGTAGACTCTGCCCCCTTTTGTGAGTTTGTGGAATGTGCGGTTCCTCAGTGGCAGGTACCCAAACGCCACTTTTTCTCATGGAAGGCGATTCTGGCTCTCTACAGCGGCATGTGGAAGGCGATGTCCATGCCTCGCTGGACAGGGCGGTCGGCGGTAAGGTGCATATTAACGCTGACTCATGGTCCAGCAGGCATGGACAGGGATGTTACCTAAGTTTCACTGTGCATTGGGTGACTCTGCTGGCAGCTGGGAAGGATGCAGGACAAGGTGCAGTAGTGTTGGAGGTTGTTCCACCACCACGCCTCCAAAATGTCACTACTAATGATTGTGACACACCTCTCTCCTCCACCCCCTCCTCTTCTTCTTCCTCCATGGCCCCTTCCTGTGCTTTGTCCTTGGAACCAGCGGTGCTCTGTAGCCGTTCAAGGGGCTACGCAAGTATGCAGGCAAAAAGATGCCATGCGGTGCTTGAGCTGGTGTGCTTGGGGACAGGAGCCACACTGGGGCAGAGGTTCTGTCAGCTCTGGAGGGGCAGGTTCAGAGGTGGTTGATGCCACGCCAACTTAAGGCAGGAATGGTGGTTTGCGACAATGGCACCAACCTCCTCGTCGCCCTCCGACAGGGACAAATGACCCATGTGCCCTGTTTGGCTCATGTCCTTAACTTGGTGGTGCAGCGGTTCTTGGGCAGGTACCCGGGCTTAAAGAATGTCCTGAGGCAGGCCAGGAAAGTCTGTGTGCATTTACGCCGGTCATATAATGCCAGTGCTCGGCTGGCAGACCTCCAAAAGGAGTTTAACCTGCCCAAGAACCGCCTAATCTGTGACATGCCCACCAGGTGGAACTCAACAATGGCCATGCTGCAGCAGCTGCACACGCAGCAGAGGGCCATCAATGAGTACCTGTGCCACTATGGCACCAGGACAGGGTCAGGGGAGCTTGTTTTTTTTCCCCACGCCAGTGGGCCATGATCAGGGATGCATGCACTGTCCTGTCACCATTTGAGGAGGCCACGAGGATGGTGAGCAGTGACAGTGCATGCATCAGTGACACTGTCCCCCTTGTCCACCTGTTGGAGCACACGCTGCGTGGAATAATGGACAGGGCACTTGAGGCAGAACAGAGGCAGGAAGAGGAGGACTCCCTTAGCTCTCAAGGCCCCCTTTATCCAGACAGTGTTCCTGCGTGCCCGCCGATCACACAGGAAGAGGAGGAGGAGGAGGAGGAGGATTGTGTCAGTATGGAGGTGGAGCCTGGCACTCAGCATCAGCAGCAGTCTTTAAGGGATCAGTCCCAAGAAACACATGGACTTGTATGTGACTGGGAGGAGGTGGCTGCGGACCATGTCGTCCTTAGTGACCCAGAGGACTCCGGACCGAATGCCTCAGCAAACCTACACTGCATGGCCTCCCTGATCCTGCAAAGCCTGCGTAAGGATCCTCGTATTCGTGTTATCAAGGAGAATGACCAATACTGGCTGGCAACCCTCCTTGATCCATGTTACAAGGGAAAGGTTGAGGACCTTATCTTGCCATCTCAGAGGGAGCAGAGGATGAAACATCTTCGGGAGGCTTTGCAGAAAGGTCTGTGCAATGCGTTCCCAGAGACTGGGAGGTTACAAACTCCTGTTTCTGGACAACTTGTTGCTGAGGCTTCGGTCAGTCAAAGAAGGAGCGGTGGAGAAGGTGGCCGTCTGACCGATGCGTTCAGACAATTTTTTAGTCCGCAGCCCCAAGGTATGATCGGTTCCAACAACCATCGCCAGTGTCTGTTTTACATGGTGCAGGAATACCTAGGGGCAAGATCTGACTTGGACACCTTTCCCACCGAAAATCCTCTGGGTTACTGGGTCTTGAGGATGGATCACTGGCCAGAGCTTGCACAGTATGCAATTGAGCTACTGGCCTGTCCTGCATCCAGCGTTCTTTCAGAACGCACATTCAGAGCTGTTGGAGGCTTTGTAACCGATCACAGGGTGCGTCTGTCCACCGACTCGGTAGATCGACTGACCTTCATAAAAATGAATCAGTCTTGGATCACCACCAGCTACCAAGCACCTGATGCTGATGTAACCGAATAATTTTTTTTGAAAACTCAGATCCCTTCAAAGACTGCCTATGCTGATGCTGAGTGACTATCCTGAGTAATTATCCTCTTCCTCCTCAATGATCACGCTGATAGCTTGTACGACAATTTTTGGTTCTGGGCGCCGCCACCAGTGCCTAAGGCTCAATTTTTCAGCCCCTGTTTAACAGAGGCGTGTAATTACAATTTTTGATGCAATATTTTACAGCAGGGCTCGTTCCTGCATTCCAACTAGAGTATCTGTGAGGGGTTGCAGTGTTGTGGCACCAGCACCAGTGCCTAAGGCCTAATTTTTCAGCCCCTGTTTAACAGGGGCGTGTAATTACAATTTTTGATGCAATACTTTGCAGCAGGGCTCATTTCTGCATTCCAACTAGAGTATCTGTGAGGGGTTGCAGTGTTGTGGCACCAGCACCAGTGCCTAAGGCCTAATTTTTCAGCCCCTGTTTAACAGGGGCGTGTAATTACAATTTTTGATACCATTCTTTGCAGCAGGGCTCGTTCCTGCGTTCCAACTAGAGTATCTGTGAGGGGTTGCAGTGTTGTGGCACCAGCACCAGTGCCTAAGGCCCAATTTTTCAGCCCCTGTTTAACAGGGGCGTTTAATTACAATTTTTGATGCAATACTTTGCAGCAGGGCTCGTTCCTGCGTTCCAACTAGAGTATCTGTGAGGGGTTGCAGTGTTGTGGCACCAGCACTAGTGCCTAAGGCCCAATTTTTCAGCCCCTGTTCAACAGGGGCATGTAATTACAATTATTGATCTAATATTTCACAGCAGGGCCCGTTTCTGCGCCCACCAAGAGCGAGTGAGGACTTACAGTGTTGTGGCACCAGTACCACCACCACCACCAAAGGCCCAATTTTTCTGCCCCTGTTCAACAGGAGCATGTAATTACAATTCTTGATCTAATATTTCGCAGCAGGGCCCTGTGAGGGCTTACAGTGTTGTGACCACAACAACACCTAAGGCCCAAATTTCTGCTGATTATATAGGGCAGGCCCCTACTTTCAAACATCCAACTTACAAACGGCTCCTACTTGCAAACGGAAGGAGACAACAGGAAGTGAGATGAAATCTACCCCTAGGAAGGGAAATTCTCTCCTGTAAGAGTTAATATGGGAAAAACATTTCTCCTTTACCGCTGATGCTTTATCACCAATCCTTGTTTCACAAAAAAAAACACATTTTCAAAAAACATTTGTCATTGGGACAAAAAGTGAGGTGAAATCTTCTGAAGAGGAGCACAGACAGCAAAACAAATGTCACAGGGGTGATAACCCTTCCCTATGTTTTCCAAAAAGCTTAAAATAGATTTTTTGGCTGGAGCTAAACACGTTAAAAATGTACGAGTTCAAAATTACAAAGAGATTCTACTTAACAACAAACCTACAGTCCCTGTCTTGTTTGCACCGCCTGTATACTGCTGATAAGAGTACAAAGCCTGTATACTGCTGTTTCCTTTTTTAATTTGGGTGCGGGGTTCCCCTTAATATCCATACAAGACCCAAAGGGCCTGGTAATGGACTGGGGGGTACCCATGCCGTTTGTCTCACTGATTTTCATCCATATTGCTAGGACCCGCCATTACATTAAAGTCGCAAGCAGTTTTAAATTACTTTTTTTCCTTTAAAAATGACATTTTGTGCAGGGACTGTTCTAAGCACGGGAAACACGCGCCACTTTACAGGCATATTATAGACACCCCCCAGATATGATATTTAAAGGAATATTTCACTTTTTTTTTTTACTTTAAGCATCATTAAAATCACTTCTCCCGAAAAAACGGACGTTTTTAAAAGTTTTTTTTGCATTGATACATGTCCCCTGGGGCAGGACCCGGGTCCCCAAACCCTTTTTAGGACAATACCATGCAAATTAGCCTTTAAAATGAGCACTTTTGATTTCGAATGTTCGAGTCCCATAGACGTCAGTCTGGTTCCAACGTTCATGCGAATTTTCGGTCCGTTCGCTGGTTCTGGTGCGAACCGAACCGGTGGGTGTTCGGCTCATCCCTAGCAGTTACACGACAGTGCTGACCACTGACCAGGAGCCATTGAACACATTATGTTCCCACAAAGTGTCAGGGGCTGTGTATGTAGTTTTTACAGTCAGGTCCATAAATATTGGGACATCAACACAATTCTAATCTTTTTGGCTCTATTCACCACCACAATGGATTTGAACTGAAATGAACAAGATGTGCTTTAACTTCAGACTTTCAGCTTTAATTTGAGAGTATATACATACAAATCAGGTGAACGGTGTAGGAATTACAACAATTTGTATATGTGCCTCCCGCTTTTTAAGGGACCAAAAGTAATGGGACAGATTAACAATCATCCATCAAACTTTCACTTTTTAATACTTGTTTGCAAATCCTTTGCAGTCAATTACAGCCTGAAGTCTGGAATGCATAGACATCACCAGATGCTGGGTTTCATTCCTAGTGATGCTCTGCCAGGCCTCTACTGCAACTGTCTTTAGTTCCTGCTTGTTCTTGGGGCATTTTCCCTTCAGTTTTGTCTTCTGGAAGTGAAATGCATGCTCAAAATGATTCAGGTCAGGGGATTGACTTGGCCATTGCATAACATTCCACTTCTTTCCCTTAAAAAACTCTTTGGTTGCTTTCGCAGTATGCTTTGGGTCATTGTCTATCTGCACTGTGAAGCACCATCCAATGAGTTCTGAAGCATTTTACTGAATATGAGCAGATAATATTGCCCGAAACACTTCAGAATTCATCCTACTTCTTTTGTCAGCAGTCACATCATCAATAAATACAAGTTCCATTGGCAGCCATACATGCCCACGCCATGACACTACCACCACCATGCTTCACTGATGAGGTGGTATGCTTTTCATGAGCAGTTCCTTTCCTTCTCCATACTCTTCTCTTCCCATCACTCTGGTACAAGTTGATCTTGGTCTCATCTGTTCATAGGATGTTGTTCCATAACTGTGAAAGCTTTTTTAGATGTTGTTTGGCAAACTCTAATCTGGCCTTCCTGTTTTTGAGGCTCACCAATGGTTTACATCTTGTGGTGAACCCTCTGTATTCACTCTGGTGAAGTCTTCTCTTGATTGTTTTCTTTGACACACATACACCTACTTCCTGGAAAGTGTTCTTGATCTGGCCAACTGTTGTGAAGGGTGTTTTCTTCACCAGGGAAAGAGTTCTTCGGTCATCCACCACAGTTGTTTACCATGGTCTTCCGGGTCTTTTGGTGTTGGTGAGCTCACCGGTGCGTTCTTTCTTTTTAAGGATGTTCCAAACAGTTGATTTGGCCACACCTAATGTTTTTGCTATCTCTCTGATGGGTTTGTTTTGTTTTTTCAGCCTAATGATGGCTTGCTTCACTGATAGTGACAGCTCTTTGGATCTCATATTGAGAGTTGACAGCAACAGATTCCAAATGCAAATAGCACACTTGAAATGAACTCTGGACCTTTTATCTGCTCCTTGTAAATGGGATAATGAGGGAATAACACACACCTGGCCATAGAACAGCTGAATAGCCAATTGTCCCATTACTTTTGCTCAGAAGCATTGAACTTCATTTTCACGGCTCGTCGTAGTGTTGTACGTCACCGCGTTCTTGACGGTCGAAAGTTCAGTAAACTTTTGTGTGACCGTGTGTATGCAAGCCAAGTTTGAGTGGAATTCCATCGGAAAAACCATCCAAGATTTTTCCGACAGAAATTCCACTCATGTGTACGCGGTATTAGAAGCGCTTTCTTCTCTGCTTTGTTTTTCCCATAAAGTGTGCTTCCCTCTTCTGAAGTGCTGCTGTGGTGCATTAATCACATTTCAAGAGCCAGTCATGTACTCTTTACAGTCTCCTTGTTATCCAGAGCGCCCTATTCTCCACACCCATTGTATTTTTTAAAACTTTTTTTTTTTTTTGCTTTGGTACATGTCCCCCGTGGCAGGCCCAGCTTCCTCTACCTTTTTTTTAACAGTAGTTTGCCTATTAGCCCTAAAAATTGTAAATGTAATTACATTTCACATACATAAAAGTTAATTTAACTATTACAATTATTGTAAATGCTATTTCTTAACCGCTTCTGGACTGTCCCACGTACATATACTGCGGCAGGGCAGCCCAACTGTGCAAAATCACGTACCTGTACGTGATTTCATGCAGGCCATGTAAAGGGCATGCACGCTCAGCCGGAGCGCCGCTCCCGCTGTGATTGGATAAAGCGGGAGCCAATCAGCGGGTCTGGCGGCTGCGATGGCCCTCTGTTCGTTCTGTGGAGAGATGGATCAGCAGTGTGCCTAGGTTATTAGTGTCCACCTGTGTTATAGGAGGAGACCTTATAGTTCTCCTATAAAGAGGAGTTTGTCTCCCATGGTTAAGACACAGGACCTTTCATTCTATGAATAGTGTAGGACTTATTGATAATGGGGTACTTTGATACAGTAGTGGGCTTAGCACTATATGGCCATATGGTGTAACCAAATCCCCATATTTTTGAGTATGTTCAGGTGTTTTAAATAGCCTTGCAGGATTTAAATGTAATTTTTGTATGTGTGTGCTGTAATCTATTTTGTTATGTTTGCAATCTTATAACAGCACCATCTTGAATGTAAATGCATTTTTAGGGTGTGCCCCCCAAGTCTGTTGTTTGTTTATGTTAACAAGGCAAACCGCTGATCTGCCAGGGAGCAAAGGAGAGATCTTTGTGTTTCAGTTAGGCTGAAACACAATCTCTCTTTTCCTCCAGTGTAACAGTCCCCCACACAGTTAAAAAGCACCTCCCAGGCACACACTTAACCCCTTGATTGCCCCCTGGTGTTAACCCCTTCTCTGCCAGTGTAATTTATACAGTGATCAGTGCATTTTTGTAGCACTGATCACTGTATTGGTTTCACTGGTCCCCAAAAGGTGTCACTTAGTGTCCAATTTGTTCGCTGCAATGTCGCTGTCCCTCTAAAAATCGCTGATCACCGCCATTACTAGTAAAAATAATAAAAAAAGTCCCTCAAAATATATCCCATAGTTTTTGGACACTATAACTTTTGCGCAAACCAATCAATATACGATAATTGGGATTTTTTTTACCAAAAATATGTAGCAGAAAACATATTGGCCTAAATTGATGAAGAAATTCGATTTTTAAATTTTTTTATTGGGAATGTTTTATGGCAGAAAATAAAAAATATTCAAAATTGTCTGTCTTTTTTTGTTTATAGCGCAAAAAATAAAAAACGCAGAGGTGATCAAATATCACCAAAAGAAAGCTCTAAGTGTGGGAAGAAACGGACTTCAATTTTATTTGGGCACAGCGCCGCAGGAACGCACAATAGTCAGTTAAAGCAACGCGGTGCTGTATCGCAAAAAATGGTCTAATAAAAGTCTAATATTTATTATACTTATCATGGATAGCTGATAGGGGGTTCTGAAATGTTCTACAGAGGTAAGAACCAGACTCAAGTTAGTATAAGTGAAGCCCATTCAGTTGCCAAACTGGGGGCAGATCTGTCTAACCTGGACTGGAGGACAGCAAAGCAAACAAATGCATTCAGTGCATTAAGAGCAATACATGTGAACATTTGCTGCAAGATCTTGGCCCAAATATGCTGCATATACCTTGGGGAATGAATACTGTTGCATGAGGAGTGAGACTACTGCCAGGACTTAAAACAATTGGTGATTCCTATTCCCCTCCCCACATTTCTTATAAACTCTAGAAAGACAAGCAAAGTGACTGGTGCTTTTTATTGAACTATGATATACTGATGATCCACCCTTGGACTAGCATTGCTCAGGAGCTAAAGTACAAGCTGCTATAGACTATTCAAATTCTGAATGATGACTTATCCTTTTGTTAAAGGATTCAAGTAAAAAATTGTCGACTAAACAGTGACTGTATCCAATCAGATGTAGTCTCTGATTGGGTATTCTGATAGCCAATGGTAATAGGTATCAGAATACAATAGATGTCAGGGGAGATTCTTCCATCCATGATGTCTAGCATGCATATAGGAATCTATTTTATTGCTTTAGTTTAGCCCATGGGCCGAATAAGAGAAATCTGTATGTGGCTAGCTTAAGTGTCTGTTAAATTTGCAATCGACTGAAATATTTTAAGAGAGACAAATACAATGGAGTTGATTTACTAAAGGCAAATCCACTTTGCACTACAAGTGCACTGGGAAATGTAGTCACTGTAGATCTGAGGAGAAGTTCTGAAATAAGGGGAAGCTCTGCTGATTTTATCATCCAATCATGTGCAAGCTAAAATGCTGTTTTTTATTTTCCTTGTGTAGCACTAACTCTCGGTGGAGCTGCTGGTTTAAGCGGGCTTGTTACCTTCACTCTCGACACCTCTGTTTCACCGGCACCGGGTCTAGGGTTCCGTTGAGTTTACCTCTGGACGATAAAAGCACCAACACTTGACGTTTTCAATGCTTTATTGAACCAAGTAACGAAGGAAGTAGCAGGAAAGAGGCAGGAGGGAAACTGCAGGCAAGCTCAAATACCTTTCTTTAGGATTCTTGAGAACGTCCTTTAAAGTTGAATATTGTAATCGGATGCAATCCCCTTGTGGGACACAATCTTTGCTCGCCTGGATAGGCCTCTCTCACTTGCCTAGCAGTCAGTACGTAGCACGAACAAAAGTCTCTGCCACAGACTTGATTGAAATCAACCCGTACGATCCTCTGCCACAGGATGTATTGGTTTAGCGATGATTGTCAGACACAGTACTTGGACCTCTAAGCCAAGCCGGCAGTACTATGCTGTAGAATTACTTTAGGATACGTCCTCCAACCGAGTCACCAGGCCCCTCTCCAGACCAGCACTCTGCATGATCCTTCCATGACGGGTCCTCCCCTGGCATCTTCTCGGTTGTCCAGCTTCTTCACTCTGGATAGACAGCTCAGAACCATTCCTTGGCTGCTGTGGTAGGCCCCAGACAGACTTCTGGGCCCACCTATGCGCCGCAGCGCCGCTGGCCTCAGGAATGGAGGACCGCAAGATAGCACTCTGACGCATACCTGTCGGCCAGGAGGGCCAGCAGGTGGATGTAAAACGAACCCTAAAACATGGCGTCTGTCCCATAAATACCCTCTCCCAGAATGCAACTCGGAGGACCACCTCCACCAAGTTGTCTCCGGGACAGAGGAGCACCCATACACTTCGACACGTTGCCCCTCCAACACCAGCCAATGGTAACAACGACACCCACTGGCTCAGTGTGGAACCACACGCAACGTCAGCCAAGCTGGAACAGAGGCAAATCTAACTCCCTCTAACGAGCAATTCACTAATTTTACCTATCAGATGGTTGATCATAGATCTACCAGTGCTACATACTCCCCCCACTACAATAGACATTGTCCCCAATGTCTGTCCAAAAATAATGATAATAACTCCCAAGCCTGGGAGTAGGTATTTGAGCTTAAAACTTGGATCAGATAGAGAAGAAGGAAAGACAGTGGAAAGACATTAGGAGATTAACATCTATAAAACAATATGTTCACGTCCGTAAACAAAACTATCCTATGACTGTACATAACCTCACTATCTATCTAGCTGAAAAGCCTCACAGCTTGATAGGAGATCAAATGGTTCCTGAAAAGGAAAACATATTATACACACATATATCCTGTACAACTTCAGGAGCAAAGCCTCATTTAAAAATGAGACTCTCTTCCCATTACCTATTATCAAAAATAATCTTTAGGAGTCCATCCCTGTATAAAATTTTTTTCACATGAAAGAAATCTGGCTAGCAAAAAGAAGTCCTTGGATTTAAAACACTGAGATGAATATCCAGACCTTGACCATGAAGATCTCTTTATACTGACACTAACTAACTAACTTACTTCAAAGTTCTTTTGTCCATAGTTACCAATAAAACCAGGGATCTGGCAAGGTCAGTGTCTTTCCCAGTTTATCCACTGTGGTAATGAAATATACAGCGTCATCTTTTCCGGGCCTGCAGATGACCACTTTGTCAGCATAGATGTGCCGACCGAAGTTCCAGTGCATAAAACATCCACTAAAACGTTCATCCATTTTAACAGAACACCCAGTCTTTCGGAAAGGCTTAGGCACAGACAAATAATCCCAAACAGCTTCACTGTACCAAAGTTCCCGGTTAACTTCAATCACTTGCATTATGTCCTGAGGGACATAGGGGAACTCCAAGCCATACTCCACAGCTACACGCTTGTTTAACATTCTCTGCAAACGTGCAAGTTTGGGCAAGGATCTGTTCTTTCCCATGCCAGGAGGCACACAGAAATCCAAAGATTTGCTCACCATAGACCCAGCCGGTGTCTGTAGTGAACTAACAACTTTTGACAAAGTCTCATTTACAGTGCTGTGTGGTTCCACACAGGGTGACGTCTTCCCAGAACTCAGGGCTGTCCATTCAGGAAAAGTCATAGCAGAGGCGATGTCGTCGCCTTGTGACCATAACAGCTCTTGTGACATAGTCTCAAACAGGTCATCATCACCGGAAAGATCCGACATGGATTAATTTCCGAATCTCCCAATTCTTCCTCTGGCAGATACTTATTTACAGTCCCAGATTCATTCCCCACCAGCTGCTTACCCGTTCCTGTCGTGGACTTTGCTGGATCTGGTTCGGGTAGCCTCGGGGGTAGGCCTCGGCCACGGCCGCTGGAAGCCTTCACATATCCCACCTTCCTCTGTACAGGTACAACAGAGACAGGCGTGGTGGACTCAGAATTCAAAGCAATGTCCGCTAATGAGACGGCAACAGAAGTGTCTCTTTCAGGAACATTTTCGGCAACAACAGGCAAAGTGACGGCTTGCCCCTCTCTCTCCGTAGTAATAGCAGCTTCTACTGTGGCAATACCTTTTGCCCAATCCATCCGATAAGCACGGGGCGACATGGTAGGCTGCTCCACCACGAACAAATACTCTCCACACTGCGGACATCGGCCAAATGGACGGAGATGTACGGCCAGTCCTTCACATTTATGGCAAATCATGCCCAGTCCCTCAATATCTCCTGAGGTATACAGAACAAACCTCCCCTGCGGCTTCAGACGAACACCAGTATCTGTAAGCAGGGTTCCGGTCAGCACAGTATTCAACCCGGCGCTTGCAGAGAACATTCTTGGTCCCATAATTGGCTGTATCGCCGAAAAAGACATGGCCACACTCTGATCTTCTCAGCACGATCACAAGGCCTCTCTTCTTCTCTGGTGCCAAACACATACACGCGTCCCACGCGGTATCAAGTAGGGTAGGCTCCTCCCACTTGTTCTTCTGATCACGTAGCTCCCGGGCTTTCATTGGCGCCCGCCGCCTACACACTCAGAAATAAAATCCTGCAACTTTTAATTTCTTCTCTTCCTGAAAAATTTGACAAAGTCCAGCTCTCACCGTAAACTCCCGGTAAAACACCTCTCTGGGTTGCGAGAATCGATGGTCAACAAATCCCGGACGAGCCCCCACATGTAGCACTAACTCTCGGTGGAGCTGCTGGTTTAAGCGGGCTTGTTACCTTCACTCTCGACACTGCTGTTTCACCGGCACCGGGTCTAGGGTTCCGTTGAGTTTATTTCTGGATGATAAAAGCACCAACACTTGGGTACATTTTCAATGCTTTATTGAACCAAGTAACGAAGGAAGTAGCAGGAAAGAGGCAGCAGGGAAACTGCAGGGAAGCTCAAATACCTTTCTTAAGGATTCTTGAGAACATCCTTTAAAGTTGAATATTGTAATCGGATGCAATCCCCTTGTGGGACAAAATCTTTGCTCACCTGGATAGGCCTCTCTCACTTGCCTAGCAGCCAGTACGTAGCACGAACAAAAATCTCTGCCACAGACTTGATTGAAATAAACCCATACTATCCTCTGCCACAGGATGTATTGGTTTAGCAGTGAACGTCAGACCTCTAAGCCAACCCGGCAGCACTATGCTGTAGAATTACTTTAGGATACGTCCTCCAACCGAGTCACCAGGCTCCTCTCCAGACCAGCACTCTGCATGATCCTTCCATGACGGGTCCTCCCCTGGGATCTTCTCGGTTGTCCAGCTTCTTCACTCTGGATAGACAGCTCAGGACCATTCCTCGACTGCTGTGGTAGGCCCCAGACAGACTTCTGGGCCCACCTATGCGCCGCAGCGACGCGGGCCTCCGGAACGGAGGACCGCGAGATAGCACTCTAACACATACCTGTCGGCCAGGAGGGCCAGCAGGTAGCTGTAAAACCCTAAAACATGGCGTCTGTCCCATAAATACCCTCTCCCAGAATGCAACTCGGAGGACCACCTCCACCGAGTTGTCTCCGGGACAGAGGAGCACCCATACACTTTGACACGTTGCCCCTCCAACACCAGCCAATGGTAACAATGACACCCACTGGCTCAGTGTGGAACCACACGCAACGTCAGCCAAGCTGGAACAGAGGCAAATCTAACTCCCCCTAACGAGCAATTCACTAAATTTACCTGTCAGATGGTAGATCATAGATCTACCAGCGCTACACTTGCATGTCCCCCTCAGATCTACAGCGACTGCACTTCCAAGTGCAATTTCAGTGCAAAGTGGATTTGTCTTTAGTAAATTAACCCAATGTCCTGTTTTTTTAAGTCTGAAAGAGAGTCAGTGGCTATTGCAGGCCAATGTTACAGTATACCCCAAAAGTACAACACCCTACCTGCTGATACTTACCTTCCCTTACTACTTCCCTTGCAAATCCATTGCTCTGTTAAAGTCCTCAAGAAATAACCAATACTTCTCGGGAGTATATAAACTTTTCTCCTTTCTCCATGGATGCAGTGCTCAGGCCTGAATGGCCAATTGCCAGTAATAAAGTAATAAACAAGGAAGCAAGCAAGTAAAAATCTAAATTTTACCAAATCAAATCAGATATTTTGATTAAAGCGTGCAACATTCATTTTGTTGTTGTAATTATATTATATATGTACACATACTGTAAGAGCTGGTGAAATTAACAGAATTTTCCTTTTTTACATCAAACTTTTTTTTAAAATGCAATTTCTTCAGTGATAACTGCCTGACAGGACCAGCAGCAGATATGGTAGTATTTGTATTGCCTAAAAACAAAATAGGCTAAAGTGTATCTAAAGCCAATATATACATATATATATATATATATATATATATATATACAGTATATATATATATATATATATATATATATATATATATATATATATATATATATATATATATATCCTGTTTCCCCGAAAATAAGACCTAGCGTGAGTGTCAGTGATGGCTGCAATATAAGCCCTACCCCCCAAATAAGCCCTACCCTGTTTCCCTTTAACTAGAGATAGTTTGGGGGGTAGAGCTTATATTGCAGCCATCACCGACAATCACGCTAGGTCTTATTTTCGGGGAAACAGGGTATATATATATATATATATGTATATATATATATATATATATATATATATATATATATATATATATATATATATATATATATATGTATATATATATATATATATATATATATATATATGTATATATATATATATATATATATATAAATATTACACAGTTACACAGTATCTCACATTTTTGTAAATATTTTATTATTTTATTATATCTTTTCATGTGACAAAACTGACGAAATGAAACTTTGTTACAATGTAAAGTAGTGAGTGTACAGCTTGCATAGCAGTGTAAATTTGCTGTCCCCTCAAAATAACTCAACACACAGCCATGAATGTCTAAATCACTGGCAACAAAAGTGAGTACACCCCTAAGTGAAATTATCCAAATTGGGCCCAAAGTGTTAATATTTTGTGTGGCCACCATTTTTGTTCAGCACTGCCTTAACCCTTTTGGGCATGGAGGTCACCATAGCTTCACAGGTTGTCACTGGAGTCCTCTTCCACTCCTCCATGACGACATCATAGAGCTGGTGGATGTTAGAGACCTTGCGCTCTTCCACCTTCCATTTGAGGATGCCCCACGAATGCTCAATAGGGTTTAGGTCTGGAGACATGCTTGGCCACTGGCCAGTCCATTACCTTTAGTTTCTTTAGCAAGGCAGTGGTCATTTTGGATGTGTGTTTGGGGTCGTTATTATGTTTGAATACTGCCCTGCGGTTCAGTCTCCAAAGGGAGGGGATCATGCTCTGCTTCAGTATGTCACAGTACATGTTGGCATTCATGGTTCCCTCAGCCTAGGCCATCTTTATGTAGAGCAACAATTCTTTTTTTCGGATCCTCAGAGAGTTCTTTGCCATGAGGTGCCATGTTGAACTTCCAGTGACCAGTATGAGAGAGTGAGAGCGATAACACCAAATTTAACACACCTGCTCCCCATTCACACCTGAGACCTTGTAACACTAATGAGTCACATGACACCGGGGAGGGAAGATGGCTAATTGGGCCCAATTTGGACATTTTTACTTAGGGGTGTACTCACTTTGGTTGCTAGCGGTTTAGACATTAATGGATGTGCGTTACTTTGAGGGGACAGCAGATATACACTGTTATACAAACTGTACACTCACTACTTTACATTGTAGCAAAGTGTCATTTCTTCAGTGTTGTCACATGAAAAGATATAACAAAATATCTACAAAAATGTGAAGGGTGTACTCACTTTTGTGAGATACTGTGTATATATATATATATATATATATATATATATATATATATATATATATATATATATATATATATAAAGCCAATATATATACATGTGTGTGTGTACGTGTGTGTGTGTGTATATATATATATATATATATATATATATATATATAAAATTTAGTTGAAGTTTGGAAGGGTTAAAACATCTGACAGGTTTTTATTACTGCCCGTGTTCACCTTCTCTTTGTCCTAGCAACCACTGTCACCTAAAAAAGAAACAGAAATATTCCATTGGGGACACTTGGTTCAGCGACAACGGTCTAAAAAATGATTTACCTTACATGAAGAGATCTCTTCTCATTTGCTAGTATCTTTCTAAGACGGAAAGTAAAGGAAAATCTCTTCAGTGAGACACAGGCAGCAATAAATAAATAAATAAATACAATGTGACAGGCATTTTTACAGTTCTCTATCATGTTCAAAACAGAAAAGAAGATTTGGTTTTAGATACACATTCACATTTTGTCAATCAATCATTAATTATCTATCTACATCTGTGGTCTACTGACAAGACAGTCAGAACAAGCTTCTTCCTCCAATATTTTGCTATTCAGAGGAGGAAATGGTCAGAGTAATGCTGGCCATACACTATACAGAAAATCGGCCGAACCCATTTTCGAAAAACGAACGTTCGACCGTGACCGCAAACGATCGTGCCATAATATAATGACCGATAAATTGTTCAGTGGACATGAATAAATAATTTTTTGTTCGTTTTTTTACATATACCTAGTGCAGGCAGTTCGGACGGGAAACACATTAACCTTGCAATTTATCATACGTTCGGCAGAAATTTACCAAACATCCCGTTCGTTTTTTTACCACAAAAACGTCACAAACGATTATCGATTTGTGCCCATTAACTTGCCGAAAAACGAACGAAGTGTCTATACGAACGATTTTTCGGCCGATTTTTCGTATAGTGTATGGCCAGCATAACTCTGTGGACACTTTCTTTCTTGCACATTGTGAATGTGGTTTGACCCTGTTTCTTTATTGGATACTTGCTTTTTTGCCACCTGCTACCTCTCATTATTATCTCTGCTCTTTTGCTGTCTGGATCAATTAGTTTCCTTTAATGCTGACATTGCTTTGCTTGACTGTTGCTGCATTACTCGGTGAGTGAATCCTGAACTCCACTGTAACAATTTAAGCACATTAAAATTTGAACAATTGGAAGGAAAATGGAAAAGTGAAGATACACTTTCCTTCTGTAAATATGTATTTTTTTTAACCTATGTTATCAGTTTTACTGCTGCTCTACTTTTGCTAAGATCATAAAGATGCTGTTTAGCCAAGATCAGCCGTCATTTGGCTGAAGGTAAGAGAGTTAGGTTTATGCAGAGGTTTTGTGTTGACTGTATGGACACTCCACCAAAATGCAAGATGATTGAGGCTGTCTATAAAGTCAGTAAAACAATATATGTTTATAGAAATATTGATTCATCCATCCTGCTGCTTTTAAGTATAAATCAGCTACAGTGTTCTACTCACCTATATTGTTAGTAACGCTCAAAAATGCACAGATCTGTGTTTCTTGTGCAGCCATTTACAATGTGGTCAAATGGTAAACCATATGATCACTAAAATATTACCATACAGCATCCTTTTTGCAAATTAGATAAACATAAAATAATTGATCAATATAGAATATATAGATTCTAATGTCGCTGGGAGATGTCTATAAAAATATTTTATTTTTATTTTTTGGACCACTATACAGAAAAATAACCACTTCCTGGTACCGTCACCATGTGCTCGATCACTCTTAACTTCTCTTACATTTATGTTGGCTCAACACAGTAATGGGATACGTCACTCAAATGTGTGGGTTCTGGAAGGGGAAAGGCAAGGCGTGTGTAGAATGGCCCAGAATTGGGCTAGCAGCTTTATTTTTTTGTTTTAGGTAAAACAGTCACTTTAAATAAAATTCAAATGTTTTTTACTCAATTTTTATTTTAATAGTTTACAGGTTTATAAATTTAAGTTTTTTAATAGTATTGTGAAAAAGTAAGTACACCCTATGACTCCTCCCAACTATATAACTATAGATGTGTTTCTTGGCGAACACAGTGTACAGGGAAATGGAAAAAGCCAGCGACGTAAACACACACACACACACACACATACACACTTAGGACGAACTGGATGGACTGGTGGCTTATGATAAAAAGCAAAAGCACACTAGCAAATCCAGGGAACTGAAATGGGCAGGTAAGAAAATCCAAAAACATCTTGCAAGTGAAAGAAAATTTGCATGAAGGGATAGTCAAAAATCACAGAGACTAGTGGGCAGTTAGGAAAACACCTATAAGAAGTCATTTCTGATAAAGAGGGTAATGTCAGTGTCTAAGACCAAGTGTGTGCTTATGTTTTCCACAGTATGCCATTGCATCTATTGATATTAAATATATAATTGAGAATTTTCCTTGTTACTTAATGGCAACCTGTTTGCAATTAATTAAAAAAAAAACAGTCACATCTCTGTTAAAAAAGAGGCTGCAGCAGGTTGGCTTTCCTTTGCAAATCGCCATACCTGTGTGGTGGCTCACGCAGGAACAGGCGCAGCTGTGGGGGACGCGCGCCACTGGTGGTGTGCAGTTGCGGGCACGCGCAACCCCCTACATGCAGTTGGGGTATAAACAATTAAAAAAAAAGTAAAAGTCCCTAAATCTATCCTGTAGTTTATAGATGCGATAACTTTCGTGCAAACCAATCAATATTCGCCTATTGCAATTTTTTTTGCCAAAAATATGTAGAGGAATATATATCGGCCTAAAGTGATGAATAAATTAATTTATTTTATAAATTATTTTTGGATATATATTATAGCAAAAAGTAAAAAAAAGTGTTTTTTTTCCAAAATTGTAGCTCTTTTTTTATTTATAGCGCAAAAAATAAAAGCCGCAGAGGTGATCAAATACCACCAATAGAAAGCTCTATTTGTGGGAAAAAAAGGACGTCAATTTTGTTTGGGTACAACAAGGCATGACCATGCATCTGTCAGTTAAAATGACGTAGTGCAGTATCGCAAAAAATGGCCTGGTCATTAGGGGACAAATCCTTCCGGGGCTGTGACTAACAGAAATAAGTACCATTTTTTTAAACTATTTCTTTTTTCATTACTAAGCATAGAAAGCATAAAAGTGCTTGTTAGTGGGTTACTTTTCTTAGGACTTTAATGGCTACCAGCCCCAGTACACGTTACTACCAAATGACACAATTATGGGCCATGTATTATAATAAGATATATCTGTTGGTCTAAGTAAGTTTTGTTTTGTTATCTGATTGACTGATCTGCAATCATGCCATGTATTAAAAAAATGAATAGATAAAGATAATCTTATGAAAGCAAAAATGTTATAAACCTACATACAGTTTGTGGTGTTCTTGCTTGGGAGCCAATTAAAACATTGTTTTCCTAAAGTTAGAAACACATAAAAACATAGATTATTGAGTATGAACAGTCCACTGGCTATAATGCATGATTTATTTTGAAAAGCTTTGAAAAGAGGCTACCTCAATTGTATAAGCGGAGGCCAGTATCTGTCCTCTGGCTGCTATAATTCCTAACATGGCTAAAGCAAGCCTGTCTGCTTGTTCTGAGCTTCTCTAAATCTTGTCATGGGTTTTTAAACAGGAAAATAATTGCTTCTCTAGGCAAACAGAACTTATGAATGGCTTCCTTAACTGGCAGTAAATCAAGGCAGCCCCAATGTGGACATCGTGTCCTTCTGACCCCTACAGACACATTATGTGCAGCATGCAAAATGTGCTCTCTAAAGACTCTCCTTTATTCTGGAGATGTCTGTCTGGGTCATATTCATCTTTGTAGCACCATTTCCCTGTAAGGTGCATATTGTCGCATTTGTTGGAAAAATGTGACATTATTATTTGAATTTGTAATGGCCATGGCATCTGGATAGTACTGGGAGGTCTACTTGTAATATCTGTTCACTGGAGTTGCAATGTTGTATAAGTAGACAGTATGTGATAAAACAGCAACTATCAATAACTGAAAAAATTGTGCTTAATTTTGGCAAACCTGCACTATTTCTAAAGCTATACAATGGATGGCCTCAATCAAAATTTAGATGTATCCCTCTGGATACAATGGTTATTTCAACAGTGTTTTCAGTATGTTTATATAATATTTAAGGGCTTGGCACACAGGAGCTTTAGTACTTGTCTTACTTAAGATGCAGCACAATTGGTCTGTAGGTGTAATGGTTCTCCTGTATCTGCAGCTGTTGTTCTGAAGCTATTCTGTTCGCTATTCACCTTAGTAGAACAGAAATTTCATAACCCTGTAGAGAAGTAAAACTCTTTTTGACGTTCTTTGAACTGCCTTTTTTACCAATTTCTTCTCCTTTTTTGCTAGAAATCCAAACAGATTGCCAGTGGATCAATGACAACCATATGTATAAAGCCTAAAGAGCAACCCAAGGCAGCAGTTCTACAAAAGTGTAGCTTCAGTGTTAATATTAAGGCAAATGCGTTTCTTTAAGGGTTAACATTAGGGATGAGCTTGATGTTCAAGTCGAACGTAAGTTTGACTCGAACATCGGGTGTTTGCCCATTCGCCAAACAGCGAATATTATGGGGCATTTGCGGGAACGCCCCAAAATGCACTGTGAGATCGCAGTACATTGCTGTATGATGATTGGCCAGAGCATGCACCTGACCTGCATGCTTTGGTCTATCACACTGCGCTCTGCTGAGAGAGCCATAATTGGCCAAAGGCAGGTTGCCTTTGGCCAATCATGGCTCAGGGGGACTAAGTCTAGTAAATATATATATATATATATATATATATATATTTATATACAATACTCTGCATTCAGCAATGTACAGTATATAATACACTTCAGGCGGTGTATATACAGTCTAGCATTCAGTGTAGCCTATACTATATATATATATATATATATATACAGTGCATTCGGTGGTGTATAGTTTCTAATACACTTCAGGCGGTGTACACAGTATATAATACAGGGTTTACAGTTTCTAATACACTTCTGGTGGTGTACACAGTATATAATACAGTGTAACCATTGTACAGTTTCTAATACAGTGCAGGCGGTGTACACAGTATATAATACAGTGTGTACAGTTTCTAATACAGTTCAGGTAGTGCATATACAGTCTAGTATATACAGTCTAGCATTCAGTGTAGCCTATATATACAGTGCATTTGGTGGTGTATAGTTTCAAATACACTTTAGGCGGTGTACACAGTATATAATACAGGGTGTACAGTTTCTAATACACTTCTGGTGGTGTATGCAGTATATAATACAGTGTAACCATTGTACAGTTTCTAATACAGTGCAGGCGGTGTACACAGTATATAATACAGTGTGTACAGTTTCTAATACACTTCAGCCAGTGTATTACTATAATATATATATATATATATATATATATATATATATATATATATATATATATATACAGTCTAGTATATATATATAGCTATGCTCATAAGTTTACATACCCTGGCAGAATTTATGATCTCTTGGCCATTATTATTGGAAAGTATTCAGACCCCCTTAAATTTTCCACTCTTTGTTATATTGCAGCCATTTGCTAAAATCATTTAAGTTCATTTTTTTCCTCATTAATGTACACACAGCACCCCATATTGACAGAAAAACACAGAATTGTTGACATTTTTGCAGATTTATTAAAAAAGAAAAACTGAAATATCACATGGTCCTAAGTATTCAGACCCTTTGCTGTGACATTCATATATTTAACTCAGGTGCTGTCCATTTCTTCTGATCATCCTTGAGATGGTTCTACACCTTCATTTGAGTCCAGCTGTGTTTGATTATACTGATTGGACTTGATTAGGAAAGCCACACACCTGTCTATATAAGACCTTACAGCTCACAGTGCATGTCAGAGCAAATGAGAATCATGAGGTCAAAGGAACTGCCTGAAAAGCTCAGAGACAGAACTGTGGCAAGGCACATATCTGGCCAAGGTTACAAAAAAAATTCTGCTGCACTTAAGGTTCCTAAGAGCACAGTGGCCTCCATAATCCTTAGATGGGAGATGTTTGGGATGACCAGAACCATTCTTAGGGCTGGCTGTCCGGCCAAACTGAGCTATCGGGGGAGAAGAGCCTTGGTGAGAGAGGTAAAAGAAGAACCCAAAGATCACTGTGGCTGAGCTCCGGAGATGCAGTTGGGAGATGGGAGAAAGTTGTAGAAAGTCAACCATCACTGCAGCCCTCCACCAGTTGGGGATTTATGGCAGAGTGGCCCGATGGAAGCCTCTCCTCAGTGCAAGACACATGAAAGCCCGCATGGAGTTTGCTAAAAAAACACTTGAAGGACTCCAAGATGGTGAGAAATAAGATTCTCTCGTCTGATGAGACCAAGATAGAACTTTCTGGCATTAATTCTAAGCGGTATGTGTGGAGAAAACCAGGAACTGCTCATCACCTGTCCAACACAGTCCCAACAGTGAAGCATGGTGGTGACAGCATCATGCTGTGGGGGTGTTTTTCAGCTGCAGGGACAGGACGACTGGTTGCAATCGAAGGAAAGATGAATGCGGCCAAGTACAGGGATATCCTGGATGAAAACCTTCTCCAGGGTGCTCAGGACCTCAGACTGGGCCAAAGGTTTACCTTCCAACAAGACAATGACCCTAAGCACACAGCTAAAATAACGAAGGAGTGGCTTCACAACAACTCCGTGACTGTTCTTGAATGGCACAGCCAGAGCCCTGACTTAAACCCAATTGAGCATCTCTGAAGAGAGATAAAAATGGCTGTCCACCAACGTTTACCATCCAACCTGACAGAACTGGAGAGGATCTGCAAGGAGGAATAGCAGAGGATCCCCAAATCCAGGTGTGAAAAACTTGCTGCTTCTTTCCCAAAAAAGACTCATGGCTGTATTAGATCAAAAGGGTGCTTCTACTAAATACTGAGCAAAGGGTCCGAATACTTAGGACCATGTGATATGTCAGTTTTTCTTTTTTAATAAATCTGCAAAAATGTCAACAATTTTGTGTTTTGTTTGTCCTTTTTTTCTGCTGCTTGCCATGTTAATGAGAACCAACATGCAGAACAGTTGGTGAAGTGGATAACAAAGTCGTCCTCATCCTTCTCATCCCCTGACATCCAGGCTCAGAGTAGTTTGCCTTCAAACGCAGCTGCCAAAGCGGCCTACTTGTCCACAGTTACTCCTTCTGTAGCCCCGCCATCATGCATGGAGGAGTCCGCAGAATTATTTGACCACAGTGTCGGTTACATGCTGCTGGAGGATGCACAGCGATTTGAAAGCTCTGAGGTTGAGGAAGGGCGTAACGTGAGCCTAGAGAGAGGGGGTGCCACAGAAGGACAAGAAACTGGCAGTCATGTTCCCCCAGCTGCAGCATACTGCCAAGTTTGCTTCAGTGACGAGGAAGGAGGGGATGATGAGGTGACTGACTGTATTTGGGTGCCTGAGAGAAGAGAGAAGGAAAGTGAGGAGGAGGAGGCACAGCTCCAACGAGGCAGGATGTCCTCCAGGGGGCAGGTTTAGGGAAGCTACCCTATTGCATCACACTGCAGAGCTCTGATGCAGTCAGTCCCCACTGACTTTTTAAAGTTCCTTGGTGTGGGCCTTTTTTCAACATGTGTGCAGCAGATCACACCATTGCTGTTTGCAACCTATGTCTGAAGCGGATCAAGTGTGGCCAGAACAGCAGCCGCTTGGGCACCACATGCTTGACCAGACATATGACGACCTGCAATGTAGTCCATTGGCAACAGCACTTGAAAGACCCACATCATAGAAAAAGGCGGACTTCTGTTTGCTCCTCATCTAGGATCTCCAACTCTACTATACCTCCAGTCCTCTCAAAAACCTGCACTGAGAGGAATGAAGGTATAGCAATAGGTGTCACAAGTACTTGCAGCCAATCTGCTAGCAGTACACCACCAGTTTATTTCAGCAGTCAAATTTCCCTAACCCAGTTGCTGAATCATAAAAAGAAATTCGGTCCCAGCCATCCACATGATCAGCGTCTAAATGCTAGCTTGGCCAAATTGCTAGCACTGCAACTGCTGCCTTTTCAGCTGGTAGACTCCGCCTCCTTTTGGGAATTTGTGGAATGTGCTGTTCCACAGTGTCAGGTTCCAAAACAGCATCTCTTTTCATGTAAGACCATTCCAGCTCTCTACCATCATTTGGAAGGTGATGTTTTGGCCTCGTTTGACAGGGCGATCAGCAGTAAGGTTCATATTACTGCTGGCTCTTGGTCCTTCACGGTACACTGGGTAACTCTGATGGCAGCTGGGAAGGATGCAGGTCAGGATTCAGTGTTGTTGGAGCTTGTTCTGCCACCAAGGCTCCAAAAAGCTAGTGGTGATTCTGCCACAGCTCTCTGCTCCTCCCCCTCCTCTTCTTTCTCTATGGCCTCTTCTACAGAATTGTCCTCTGAACCAGCATTGCTCCATAAGCGTTCAAGGGGCTATGCAAGCAGTTAGGCTAAAAGAGGCCATTGGGTGCTTGAGTTGGTCTGCCTAGGGGCAGGAACCACACTGGGGCAGAGATTCTGTCAGCTCTACAGGGGCAGGCTTCGATGTGGTTGACACCATGCCAGCTTCAGCCAGGAATGGTTGTAATGGTTGTAAAGGGGCATGTAAGTAAAATTTTTGAAATAAATAAATAAAGGGCCTGTTCCTGCACCCAACAAGAGTAAATGTGAGGGGTTACAGTGTTGTGGCACCACCAAAACCAAAGGCCTAATTTTTCTGGCATGTAATTACAATATTTTAAATAATATTTAACAGCAGGGCCCGTTCCTGCGCCCAACAAGAGTAACTGTGAGGAGTTACAGTGTTGTGGCACCACCAAGGCCCAATTTTTCTGCAGAGTATATAGTGCATATAGTATATACAGTATCTCACAAAAGTAAGTACACCCCTCACATTTTTGTAAATATTTTATTATATCTTTTCATGTGACAACACTGAAGAAATTACACTTTGCTACAATGTAAATTAGTGAGTGTACAGCTTGTATAACAGTGTAAATTCGCTGTCCCCTTAAAATAACTCAGCCATTAATGTCGAAACCTCTGGCAACAAAAAATGAGTACACCCTTAAGTGAAAATGTTCAAATTGGGCCCAAAGTGTCAAAATTTTGTGTGGCCACCATTATTTTCCAGCACTGCCTTAACCCTCTTGGGCATGGAGTTCACCAGAGCTTCACAGGTTGCCTCTGGAGTCCTCTTCCACTTCTCCATGATGACATCACAGAGCTGGTGGATGTTAGAGACCTTGCGCTCCTCCACCTTCCGTTTGAGGATGCCCCACAGATGCTCAGTAGGGTTTAGGTCTGAAGACATGCTTGGCCAGTCCATCACCTTTACCCTCAGCTTCTTTAGCAAGGACGTAGTCATCTTGGAGGTGTGTTTGGGGTCATTATGATGTTGGAATACTGCCCTGCGGCCCAGTCTCTGAAGGGAGGGGATCATGCTCTGCTTCAGCATGTCACAGTACATGTTGGCATTCATAGTTCCCTCAATGAACTGTAGCTCCCCAGTGACGGCAGCACTCATGCAGCCCCACACCATGACACTCCCACCATCATGCTTGACTGTAGGCAAGACATACTTGTCTTAGTACTCCTCACCTGGTTGCCACCACACATGCTTGGCACAATCTGAACCAAATCTTTTATCTTGGTCTCATCAGACCACAGGACATGGTTCCAGTAATCCAGGTCCTTAGTCTGCTTGTCTTCAGCAAACTGTTTGTGGGCTTCTTGTGCATCATCTTTAAAAGAGGCTTCCTTCTGGGACGACAGCCATGCAGACCAATTTGATGCAGTGTGCGGTGTATGGTCTGAGCACTGACAGTCTGACCCCCCCACCCCTTTAACCTCTGCAGCAATATTGGCAGCACTCATACACCTATTTCCCAAAGACAACCTCTGTGCACGTGCACTCAACTTCTTTGGTCAACCATGGTGAGGCCTGTTCTGAGTGGAACCTGTCCTGTTAAACCACTGTATGGTCTTGGCCACCATGCTGCAGCTCAGTTTCAGGGTCTTGGTAATCTTCTTATAGCCTAGGCCATCATTATGTAGAACAACTTTTCATTTTTTCAGATCCTCAGAGAGTTCTTTGCCATGAGGTGCCATGTTAAACTTCCAGTGATCAGTATGAGTGAGAGCGATAACACCAAATTTAGCATACCTGCTCCCCATTCACACTGGAGACCATGTAATACTAATGAGTCACATGGCACCGAGGAGGGAAAATGGCTAATTGGGCCCAATTTGGACATTTTCACCTAGGGGTGTACTCTCTTCTGTTGCCAGTGGTTTAGACAATAATTAATACAGTGCAGGGTATATAGTGCAGTGTACAATATATAATATAGTGTATTGAAGTGGTTAAGGGGTACCCTATAACAGAATTAAGAAAAAAAATGGCACAGGTTCCCCCCAGTCCATACCAGGCCCTTTGGGTCTGGTATAGATTTTAAGGTAAACTCCACACCAAAATAAAAAAAAAATTGGCATGGGCGTTCCCCCAAAATCCATACCAGACCCTATCTGAGCATGCAACCTGGCAGGCCGCAGGAAAAGGGGCGGGGCGAGGGAGTGCCCCCCCTCCTGAACCATACCAGGCCACATGCCCTCACCATGGGGACAAAGGCCTCATCCCCATAACCCTTGCCCGGTGGTTGTGGAGGTCTGCGGGCAGAGGGCTCATCGGAATCTGGAAGCACCCTTTAACAAGGGGACCCCAAGATCCCCCCCTATGTGAATGGGTATCGGGTACATTGTACCCCTACCCATTCACCCAAATAAGTGTAAAAAGGAAAAACCACAATACATAGTTTTTGACAAGTCCTTTATTAAAAAAGAAAAAAGAAGTGTCCTGCAATGTCCATCCATCCCATCCATCTTCATGGCACGGACGGACCACAAAAATAGAAAAAAAAAACCTCTGCCTTGATGGGAGGCATCCCGCCGTCTGCTGTCTCTTGGCTGCGACAGCTGTTATATAGGCAAGGCGGGGCCACCCGGTGATGTAACAGAGTGACCCCCGTCCCTTCTGATGTCATGTGCCATCAGGGAAGGCGGGGTCAACCAGTTACGTCAGCGGGTGGCCCTGCCCTTGCATATATAAGAGCTGTCACAGCAAAAAGACAGCAGTCGGCGGGACGCCTCCCATGGCGGAGGCGGAGTATTTTCGTTTAGTTTTTTTCTATTTTTTTCGGGTCCATTGGCGAAGATGGATGGACATCATGGGACACTTTTTTTTTTCTTAATAAAGGAATTGTCAAAAACTGTGTCCTTTCGTTTTAACTTTTTTTAACACTTTTAATGAGCGGGGGTACAATGTACCCGATACCCATTCACATGGGGGGCGGGATCTGGGGGCTTCCAGATTCCGATAAGCCCCCCGCCCACAGACGCTCACAACCACCGGGCAAGGGATGTGGAGATAAGGCCCTTGTCCCCATCAACATTGGGACAAGGTGCTTTGGTGGGGTCCCCAAAGCACCCTTCCCATGCTGAGGGCATGTGGCCTGGTATGGTTCAGGAGGGGGGCGCTCTCTCGTCCCCCCTTTTCCTGTGGTCTGCCAGGTTGCATGCTTGGATAAGAGTATGGAATGTAAAAAAAAGTTTGTCTTTGGTGCTCTTAATTAATTCACAAACCCCTGACAAATACCCATTATATATCAATATTTGTGAAAAGAAAGGAAGATTCATCTGAATCGTGAAAAAGTTACACTGACAAAAAGAAAATGACTGCCTATTTCTCTTTTTAGAAAAACATGTATTAAAGTAGATATATGATGATGACCACCTCATAAGAATGCTAAATTCTTTGCTGACACCAGCCTCAATCTTTAAAATCAGCTTTGGGCATTTTCAAAGATAACAGACAAGGGATTTTCTTACACATAGCATAAGAAAGGAGGCAGGGAGGTCTGGGCACTGCCCTGGGGCACATATACTAATACAAAAAAATACTATTTAGTGAGAAGCAGTGTTTTTAATAATGCTTAAAGTGAAGCATAGAAAATGCCCAATTCCTTTAAATAACATGCTTGGGGTATGCGCTAAACCTAAATATAAATAAAAAATTAAGAAAATACCGCGCTAGAATAAGGCAAAAAGCAGCAACAAAAACCATCTAATATCTAATGATGCTAGTGTACAAGTTATAAATAAAGTTGTGCCAAATTAAATAATCTCTCTGAAGAGAAAATTGTAAATAGACCAAGTGGAGGTGAAACATACAAAATAAATCAAATAATACAAATACATGCAGTGAATAAATTGAATAATGAAAATAAGTGTCCATATGCATCAATAGTGCATTGTTGAATACAGAAATAAAAATATGAAAATAAAAGCGCACCCCCTGCAACACGTGCTACCGCTCTCCTTCCTGCGGGGGCCTCATGATTGCTGAGGAGAAGGAGGAAGAGCCCGAGTGTGTTTTTTCCAGATTGAGAACATCCATCTGATTTTTGGCGAATTCTCCACCAACTATTTGAGGCAATCGAAGGATCGGAGACATTGGAGGATCCACGTTTCCCTGCAGAGGGCTTAATCTGTCTGATTTTATGACCCTGCTCTTTAGGGGGTCCACCAGCTCTGGTAAGGGTTCTCATATATAGAGCTTCACTTCCAGGTTGAGACCTCTTTTTTGTCAGTTGTGGCATTAAAGGGCGAGGGCGGTCACCCGGAATTCCTACCTGTTGTGGACCTCATTGCCCAAATGTACCCATTCCCCCATACACTTATCAATTGTGTATATATTTTTAAAGGACATTATTTCCTGCACTATTGGTGTATATGGACATTCATTTTATTTTTATATTTTTATTTCTGTATTCAACAATGCACTATTGATGCATATGGACACTTATTTTCATTACTCAATTTATTCACTGCATACGTTTGTATTATTTGATTGATCTATTTTGCATGTTTCACCTCCACTTGGTCTATTTACAATTTTCTCTTTAGAGAGATTATTTCATTTAGAGCAACTTTATTTATCACTTATGCGCTAAACCTACTTGTGAAGTGGTGCATCTTTGCAATGCATACAATGTACTATTCAAAAGTGACATTCTCAAACAAAAAAAGATGCTGTCACATACCTGGTAGAAGCTGAAATGATGAGAGCTTTCTCCCTTACACCCCCTGTCCTGTTTGTCCCCTGAGACTGATGACAGTATAGAACAAAACATGGAGTGGCATGGGTATCTGTAGTAAGTCCTGTCCAGCGTGGATTGCACAAAAAAAAATTGACGGCTGGTCAGCAATGTCAGTAACCAAATATGACCATGACCATTGACCTAATGTGGTCATGTAATATCAGCCCCCTCACTGCCCTTTGTTTACTTTCAGCTGTTCGCCAGCTAACAGATGAATGGGCTGTAACTTGTTTGTGCTAAAGACCAATCTGCACTGACTGGATCAGTCACTGGCCATGGGTTGGGTGAGAAAGGAGATGTCCCTTCAGTAGGTCGTGCTCAATGGTGGATACTGGCAGTGAACTCTCTTAGGGCTTGGGCTGCCTTTTCGGTACGGCCTTAAGGTCGTTTCCACATGTAGACTTTGAATAATAGGAAAGAAGGCACACCCGATGTCCAAAAGAAAGCAAGTAAAATAACGGGTGTTCATTGAGAATAGCGATAAGTATATCAAGCCAACACGTTTTGGGAGAAATGGGCTCTCCCTACTGCAGGACAAGTAACAAGTATGAAAAATATACATATATATATATATATCATTAATAATAATAATATTATCAATAATAATGATGGTATTGCCAATAGTAATAGTAATCATCTGCGTTAGAAATTCTATACAAATGTTCACAATAAATAAGATGTGGTTTTGACCCATGTGAAAGGTACTTGGGAATACCTCGCGAGTCTCGCTTCACGGTCACACAATGCTTTACATTATACAATATCATTCATACTCCCAAGTACCTTTCACATAGGTCAAAGCTGCAAAAGATTTTAATACAGACAAATACACGTCACAGATATAGACACACCTATACCCATTAAAACCTAACCTATTAGTTCAATCTGTACACATTTCCAATGCAGAGTTGTTTTCGGCTGGATGATTACTATTATTATTGTCAGTATCTTGGTAATTATTAATATTATTTTTATTGTTGTTCTGGAAATTTCTTAGATAGGCAATTCCTATCCTCATATTGATTAGTGGTTTTAAATAAAAATAATAAAAGTGTAGCGCTATAATTCACATCTACAAACGTGTGTATTACAATACGTATGTGCGTATAAAGATAGTGATTACTACCAAAACGTGTATGACCATGGTATGGATAATAACAAATAATTAAACCGTGTTAATCACATAGAAAATTAAAAATTAAAATAAGCAATAATAAAGCTGAGTGATCAGATGTGCCAGTGATAAGAAACCGGTGCTGGTTCCATAAAACAAACATCAAACAAAGTAAAATCATAAAATATAACTGTCCATTTTGTGTAGAAAAAATAGTGAAAAGAACATCAGCATAGTTCTATGGGGGTGATGAGTGGCCAGATGGTGGAAAAAACTCCCAAATTGACAGATGGATGATTGCACCAGATCTGACGAGTAGGTAGAAAGGAGACCACAAGTGTATATAGATTGTACATCAGTGCCGGGGCCAACACCAGAAGTAGAGGAGGCTTACCGGAACTAATTGACCTGTAATGGCGTACGCCAGACAAGTCAAAAAGGCTTAGTGACCACTGGTTCTGAAAGATGTGTCTTGTCAGATGTCATCAACACATGGTGGGGAAGGGGGTATCAGCTTCAAGGAGTATTCACTTCAAGGAGTGTGAAGGAAGGTGAAGTTGGAGCAGTGGCTGCTAGGCATATGTATTACACGTTTAGCTTAAGCTGGATTATCCATGGGCGAGGAAGCCGTGCTGATACCCCCTTTCCCACCATGTGTTGATGACATCTGACAAGACACATCTTTCAGAACCAGTGGTCACTAAGCCTTTTTGACTTGTCTGACGTACGCCATTACAGGTCAATTAGTTCCGGTAAGCCTCCTCTACTTCTGGTGTTGGCCCCGGCACTGATGTACAATCTATATACACTTGTGGTCTCCTTTCTACCTACTTGTCAGATCTGGTGCAATCATCCATCTGTGAATTTGGGAGTTTTTTCCACCATCTGGCCACTCATCACCCCCATAGAACTATGCTGATGTTCTTTTCACTATTTTTTCTACACAATATGGACAGTTATATTTTATGATTTTACTTTGTTTGATGTTTGTTTTATGGAACCAGCACCGGTTTCTTATCACTGGCACATCTGATCACTCAGCTTTATTATTGCTTATTTTAATTTTTAATTTTCTATGTGATTAACACGGTTTAATTATTTGTTATTATCCATACCATGGTCATACACGTTTTGGTAGTAATCACTATCTTTATACGCACATACGTATTGTAATACACATGTTTGTAGATGTGAATTATAGCGCTACACTTTTATTATTTTTATGTATTACTTGCCTTTAGTCTATAGGTGTGTTGGATGCTATTTTTTTCCCCTTTTTTTCTCAGTTTAAACGCAGCGCTGTACTTTATTTTTTATTGTGGTTTTAAATGAATAACTACTGCAGTAGGGAACAGCCACAAAATATACACTCAGCATCTTTCCAAATAACTGTTCCTGTGTTCTAGTTACAGTGTTCCAAGACTGACTCCGGCTTCTGACCCTGGCTCTGCTTATCGTTTATTCTGTCTTCTGGAATCCCTGACTACGGCTTTACCTCGACTATCCTTTGGCAAATTCCTGTCAAGCCCCTGTGCACAGATTCACAGCCCAGGTAACTTATTACCCTGTTACCGTGAGCTGTGTGTATTTGCAAGGGTGAGCATACATCTCTGCATCATGGACTCCAACCTAGGTAAGCCCTTACATAATGAACTGATCAACATGGAGTCCGCAGAAGTGTACAAGAAGCTCACCTCCCTTGTTCTGCAAGTCTCCAGCCTGGGCCAGACCGTTTTGTAATTGCAGCAAGAAGTTATGTTATTTAAAGGTACAGTACACCCAGCCCAAGAACCAGCATGTCCTGAGCCATTTGTGGTGATGCCAGAGAGGTTTGATGGTAGCCGAGCATCATTTGTGTGCTTTAAGATGGATTGTGAGCTGTTGTTTGCTCTTAAGCCTAGGACTAGGGATGAGCCGAACACCCCCCCGGTTCGGTTCGCACCAGAACCTGCGAACGGACCGAAAGTTCGCACGAACGTTAGAACCCCATTGACGTCTATGGGACTCAAACGTTCGAAATCAAAAGTGCTCATTTTAAAGGCTAATTTGCATGGTATTGTCCTAAAAAGGGTTTGGGGACCCGGGTCCTACCCCAGGGGACATGTATCAATGCAAAAAAAACTTTTAAAAACGGCCGTTTTTTCGGGAGCAGTGATTTTAATGATGCTTAAAGTAAAAAAAAAAAAGTGAAATATTCCTTTAAATATCGTACCTGGGGGGTGTCTATAGTATGCCTGTAAAGTGACGCGTGTTTCCCATGTTTAGAACAGTCCCTGCACCAAATGTCATTTTTAAAGGAAAAAATCTCATTTAAAACTGCTTGCGGGTTTAATGTCATGTCGGGTCATGGCAATATGGATGAAAATCAGTGAGACAAACGGCATGGGTACCCCCCCAGTCCATTACCAGGCCCTTTGGGTCTTGTATGGATATTAAGGGGAACCCCGCACCCAAATTAAAATAAGGAAAGGTGTGGGGCCACCAGGCCCTATATACTCTGAACAGCAGTATACAGGCGGTGCAAACAAGACAGGGACTGTAGGTTTGTTGTTAAGTAGAATCTCTTTGTAATTTTGAACATTTTTAACGTGTTTAGCTCCAGCCAAAAAATCTTTTCTAAGCTTTTTGGAAAACATAGGGAAGGGTTATCACCCCTGTGACATTTGTTTTGCTGTCTTTCCTCCTCTTCAGAAGATTTCACCTCACTTTTTTGTCCCAATGAAAAATGTTTTTTGAAAATTTGGGTTTTTTTGTGGAACAAGGATTGGAAAGCATCAGTGGAAAGGAGAAATTGTTTTCCCATATTAACTCTTACAGGAGAGAATTTCCCTTCCTAGGGGTAGATTTCATCTCACTTCCTGTTGTCTCCTTCCGTTTGCAAGTAGGAGTCATTTGTAAGTTAGATGTTTGAAAGTAGGGTCCTGCCCTATATACTCAGCAGAAATTTGGGCCTTAGGTGTTGCTGTGGCCACAACACTGTAAGCCCTCACAGGGCCCTGCTGTGAAATATTAGATCAAGAATTGTAATTACATGCCCCTGTTGAACAGGAGCTGAAAAATTAGGCCTTAGGCACTGGTGCTGGTGCCACAACACTGCAACCCCTCACAGACACTCTAGTTGGAACGCAGGAACGAGCCCTGCTGCAAAGTATTGCTTCAAAAATTGTAATTACACGCCCCTGTTAGACAGGGGCAGAAAAATTGGGCCTTAGGCACTGGTGCCACAACACTGCAACCCCTCACAGACACTCTAGTTGGAACGCAGGAACGAGCCCTGCTGCAAAGTATTGCATCAAAAATTGTAATTACACGCCCCTGTTAGACAGGGGCAGAAAAATTGGGCCTTAGGCACTGGTGCTGGTGCCACAACACTGCAACCCCTCACAGACACTCTAGTTGGAACGCGCCCTGCTGCAAAGTATTGCATCAAAAATTGTAATTACACGCCCCTGTTAGACAGGGGCAGAAAAATTGGGCCTTAGGCACTGGTGCTGGTGCCACAACACTGCAACCCCTCACAGACACTCTAGTTGGAATGCAGGAACGAGCCCTGCTGCAAAGTATTACATCAAAAATTGTAATTACACGCCCCTGTTAAACAGGGGCTGAAAAATTGTGCCTTAGGCACTGGTGGTGGCGCCCAGAACCAAAAATGTTCTTACAAGCTATCAGCGTGATGATTGAGGAGGAAGAGGATAATTACTCAGGGATAGTCACTCAGCATCAGCATAGGCAGTCTTTGAAGGGATCTGAGATTTCAAAAAAAATTATTCGGTTACATCAGCATCAGGTGCTTGGTAGCTGGTGGTGATCCAAGACTCATTCATTTTTATGAAGGTCAGCCGATCGACCGAGTCGGTGGACAGACGCACCCTGTGATCGGTTACCACGCCTCCAGCAGCACTGAATGTGCGTTCCGAAAGAACGCTGGATGCAGGACAGGCCAGTAGCTCAATTGCATACTGTGCAAGCTCTGGCCAGTGATCCATCCTCAAGACCCAGTAACCCAGAGGATTTTCGGTGGGAAAGGTGTCCAAGTCTGATCTTGCCCCTAGGTATTCCTGCACCATGTAAAACAGACGCTGGCGATGGTTGCTGGAACCGATCATACCTTGGGGCTGCGGACCAAAAAATTGTCTGAACGCATCGGTCAGACGGCCACCTTCTCCACCGCTCCTTCTTTGACTGACCGAAGCCTCAGCAACACGTTGTCCAGAAACAGGAGTTTGTAACCTCCCAGTCTCTGGGAACGCGTTGCACAGACCTTTCTGCAAGGCCTCCCGAAGATGTTTCATCCTCTGCTCCCTCTGCGATGGCAAGATAAGGTCCGCAACCTTACCCTTGTAACGTGGATCAAGGAGGGTTGCCAGCCAGTATTGGTCCTTCTCCTTGATACCACGAATACGAGGATCCTTACGCAGGCTTTGCAGGATCAGGGAGGCCATGCAGCGTAGGTTTGCTGAGGCATTCGGTCCGGAGTCCTCTGGGTCACTAAGAACGACATGGTCCGCAGCCACCTCCTCCCAGCCACGTACAAGTCCATGTGTTTCTTGGGACTGATCCCTTAAAGACTGCTGCTGATGCTGAGTGCCAGGCTCCACCTCCATACTGACACAATCTTCCTCCTCCTCCTCCTCCTCTTCCTCCTCGTCCTCTTCCTGTGTGATTGGCGGGCATGCAGGAACACTGTCTGGATAAAGGGGGCCTTGAGAGCTAAGGAAGTCCTCCTCTTCCTGCCTCTGTTCTGCCTCAAGTGCCCTGTCCATTATTCCACGCAGCGTGTGCTCCAACAGGTGGACAAGGGGGACAGTGTCACTGATGCATGCACTGTCACTGCTCACCATCCTCGTGGCCTCCTCGAATGGTGACAGGACAGTGCATGCATCCCTGATCATGGCCCACTGGCGTGGGGAAAAAAAACCAAGCTCCCCTGACCCTGTCCTGGTGCCATAGTCGCACAGGTACTCATTGATGGCCCTCTGCTGCGTGTGCAGCCGCTGCAGCATGGCCAACGTTGAGTTCCACCTGGTGGGCATGTCACAGATTAGGCGGTTCTTGGGCAGGTTAAACTCCTTTTGGAGGTCCGTCAGCCGAGCACTGGCATTATATGACCGGCGGAAATGCACACAGACTTTCCTGGCCTGCCTCAGGACATCCTGTAGGCCCGGGTACCTGCCCAAGAACCGCTGCACCACCAAGTTAAGGACGTGAGCCAAACAGGACACATGGGTCATTTGTCCCTGTCGGAGGGCAGAGAGGAGGTTGGTGCCATTGTCGCAAACCACCATTCCTGCCTTAAGTTGGCGTGGCGTCAACCACCTCTGAACCTGCCCCTGCAGAGCTGACAGAACCTCTGCCCCAGTGTGGCTCCTGTCCCCCAAGCACACCAGCTCAAGCACCGCATGGCATCTTTTGGCCTGCGTACTTGCGTAGCCCCTTGAACGCCTACGGAGCACCGCTAGTTCCGAGGAAGAGGCCATGGAGGAAGAAGAAGAGGAGGGGGTGGAGGAGAGAGGTGTGTCACAATCAGCATTTTGGAGGCGTGGTGGCGGAACAACCTCCAACACTACTGCACCTTGTCCTGCATCCTTCCCAGCTGCCAGCAGAGTCACCCAATGCGCCGTGAAACTGAGGTAACGTCCCTGTCCATGCCTGCTGGACCATGAGTCAGCGGTAATATGCACCTTACCGCTGACCGCCCTGTCCAGCGAGGCATGGACATTGCCTTCCACATGCCGGTAGAGAGCCGGAATCGCCTTCCGTGAGAAAAAGTGGCGTTTGGGTACCTGCCACTGAGGAACCGCACATTCCACAAACTCACGGAAGGGGGCAGAGTCTACCAACTGAAAAGGCAGCAGTTGAAGTGCTAGCAATTTTGCCAAGCTAGCATTCAACCGCTGGGCATGTGGATGGCTGGGAGCAAACTTCTTTCGGCGGTGCAGCAGCTGGGGCAGGGAAATTTGCCTGGTACAATCTGACGTTGGTGTACCAAAAGCAGATTGCCCACAAGTACTTGGCTGTGACACACCTAATTCTACACCTTCATTCCTCTCACTGCAGGTCTCAGAGAGGACTGAAGGTCTAGTGGGGTTGGAAATCTCAGCTGATGAGGAGCAAGGAGAGATCCTCTTTGTTCTTTGGTGTGGGTCTTTTAGATACGCTTGCCAACGAACTGCATGGCAGGTCAACATATGTCTGGTCAAGCATGTGGTACCCAAGCGGGAGATGTTTTGGCCACGCGAGATACGCTTGAGACATATGTTGCAAATAGCAGCGGTGCGATCTGATGCATTCGTCTCAAAAAAGGCCCACACCAAAGAACTTTTTGAATAACGCGCAGAGACTGCAGCGCCCTGCACATGTGGAGCTTTGGGGTGTGATGCAGTCAATGTGCTGCCCTTAGGCTGGCCCCTGGAGGGCATCCTGCCTCGTTGGTGATGTGCCGCCGCCTCCTCCTCCTCCTCCTCCTCCTCCTCCTCTCTCCTATCAGGCACCCACGTTGAGTCAGTGACCTCATCATCCCCTCCCTCCTCATCACTGGAGCAAACCTGGCAGTATGCTGCAGCAGGGGGAGCATGACTGCCAGATTGCTGTCCTTCTTGGGCACCCCCTCTGTCCGTGCTCATGTTACTGCCTTCATCGAGCTCAGTATCGTCATCAGAGCCTTCCAAACGCTGGGCATCCTCCTGGAGCATGTACCCAACACTGTGGTCAAACAGTTCGAGGGAATCCTCATGAGGACATGGTGGAGCTAGGGAAGGAGTCACTGATGACATTGAGCTGAGGGAAGAGGCCGCTGCTTTGCCAGACAAAGCACCCTGGGCATGGGTGAGAGAGGATGAGGAGGATGAGGACGGCTTGGTCATCCACTCGACCAAGTCTTCCGCATGTTGCGGCTCAACACGGCCAGCTGCCGAAAAAAAGGCCCATGGCCACGTGCTGATGAGGATGCACCGTCTCCACGACCAGCACTAGACACAGAGCCTGCTTGCCCTCTCTTATTGGCTTGTGACTGTCTGCCTCTCCTTCTTGGCCTTCCAGACATACTAATGGCTTGTAGCTGCACTAAGCTGGGATAGAACACCTGTAATTTTCTTCAGGTAGCTTTATATACTGTAACCAGACAAGCCTGCCTGTCAGTAGGAAGATAACAGGAACGGATCTAGCTGAACACTGTGAGCAGGACGCACTGTACTAAATGTAAATAGTCTAGCTGCCTGACCGTGGTACTAATAGGATCAAATAGAACACCTGTAATTTTCTTCAGGTAGCTTTATATACTGTAACCAGACAAGCCTGCCTGTCAGTAGGAAGATAACAGGAACGGATCTAGCTGAACACTGTGAGCAGGACGCACTGCACTAAATGTAAATAGCAGGAACGGATCTAGCTGAACACTGTGAGCAGGACGCACTGCACTAAATGTAAATAGCAGGAACGGCTCTAGCTGAACACTGTGAGCAGGACGCACTGCACTAAATGTAAATAGCAGGAACGGATCTAGCTGAACACTGTGAGCAGGACGCACTGCACTAAATGTAAATAGCAGGAACGGATCTAGCTGAACACTGTGAGCAGGACGCACTGCACTAAATGTAAATAGCAGGAACGGATCTAGCTGAACACTGTGAGCAGGACGCACTGCACTAAATGTAAATAGCAGGAACGGATCTAGCTGAACACTGTGAGCAGGACGCACTGCATTAAATGTAAATAGTCTAGATAGAAGATAACAGGAACGGATCTAGCTAAACTGAATACAGTGTATATATATATATGCAACACCTGGGATGCATATATATACACAATACACTTTAAGTGCAGCTAACTGACTGACTGTTCTGCCTAATCTATCTAACTCAAATCAAATGACACTGTCTCTCTCTCTCTCTATCTCTCAGCACACCGGAACACACACTACACAGGCCCGCCGTGCAGGCGGCCTTATATAGTGTGGGGTGTGTACTAAATCCCCTGAGCCATAATTGGCCAAAGCCACCCTGGCTTTGGCCAATTACAGCTCTCTCTACTGACGGCGCTGTGATTGGCCAAGCATGCGGGTCATAGTGCATGCTTGGCCAATCATCAGCCAGCAATGCACTGCGATGCCGCAGTGAATTATGGGCCATGATGCGCCACACGAATTTAGCGCGAACGGCCCATAAAGTTCGGAATTCGGCGAACGGGCGAACAGCCGATGTTCGAGTCGAACATGGGTTCGACTCGAACACGAAGCTCATTCCTACCTAGGACCTATGCCACTGACTGTATAAAGATTTGCGCTTCCATCAACCTGCTCACTGGATAATGCAAAACATGGGCTCATCAGCTTTTACAGGAAAGGAGTCCAGTCTTGGACAGCTGGGAAACATTCTCTTCCTCTGAATTCACCTCAGCCTCCTCAGCCTTTTTCCCAGTGTCCTCTCTGTCTCTTAGTTTTCTGGCAGGACAAGTCAACATCTCCCTATCTCCATCTTGTGGCCAAAAGGAGAAATTGCACGACCAATAGTCTTTCATTGCTTCATGACAAAAATGCTTGTTACACACTCCCCCCACCAAAGACAGAGTCCATCAACATATAATGTCCACAACCTGTTAGATGCTTTCAAGATACAACAGGAGGCAAAAAAAAGGTTAGTAAACATGGAATTGGCATGCACGTATGAACCTGGCAAGGGAACCTCCCACCATTTGTCATAAGAGGTGAGGTTGTCTTCCCACAAGCCACCAATATTGGGATGGCCCACCTAGATGTGCCAGGGGTTGAGTTGGAGTTGGAGTTGCCCTCCACTAAATCTGTAGTGGGAAGGGTCGGCGGGTTGTGAGTTCTTTGAGATTTGAGGATAATGTCTTCAGAACTTTTGCCTAAAGTATTTTAAGTCAGCCTTTTTGGTGGGCGAATTGTTCGATTTCCTCTCTGCTCTTTGGGCTCAGGTGTTTGAGGTATAGTAGCCTCTTCCTCTGATGCTACAGAAGGTTGAGAAGTTTCTTTGTTCTCTACAGCCAGGGAACTCAGAAGATCTCTTTGGCTTGCCAAGAGTTGGCTCTGTGGAATGAACTCCAGAGCCTCAGGCCTGAGGGTTCCCATATCTGCTTCTCTGGAAGAAAGGGAAGTGTCAGTTTCTAATAGCAAAGTCTGCCACAGCCAGTCCATGCCTAGTTCTTCATCCTCACTATCCTCTTCATCTGTGTTCAGTGGCACAGACTGAGACCTATTTATTGGACATGAACTCTGAGAGGTAGTTCGAGTAGGCTGTGGATCTGGTTGTTGAGGCACACAAACTGCATCTGATAGTGGCAGTAGGTGATTATGGTGTCAGGTCTAAGAGTCTCGAGTCTACTCTCAAAGTCTCTCCCCTGGTCAGAGTGAATACGTTGAGGTAGGCCGTAATGGACAAAGAACTTCTCTACCAGAACTTTGGCCACTGTGGATGCTTGCTGGTCTTTAGTTGGGAATGCCTGGGCATACCGGGTGAAGTGGTTGGTTACACCCAGGACATTTCCCTGTCCACTGCCTGGGCATACTGGGTGAAGTGGTTGGTTACCCCCAGGATATTTCCCTGTCCACTCGAGTCAGGCTCCAGACATAGAAAATCAATGCGCACCAATTCCATTGGTCCTTGACTTTGAAGATGGCCCATTGGGGCAGCTCTGTGGGGTAAAGTATCCCTCTGTATACACCGTATGCATGAATGGTAGTATCCCTCAACTTCAGCCTGCATACAGGGCCAATAGAAATGGTCCTGCACCAGTTTGAATGTTCTTTCAGGCCCTAAGTGACCATGGTTGTCGTGTAAGGCAGTCAGTACAGTCTCTCTATGCTTTCTTGGCAGGAGCAACTGTCACTTGTCTTCAGGATCATCTGAGGGGCCCCTTCAGTAGACCAACCTGTTGCTTAACTGCAGTCAATCCCATTCCTTGTGTACTAGTAGTGTTCCTTTTGAGAGTCTGTTAGCAGTAGATCTGGGCATTGGCCCTCCAGGGCCTTCAGTGTTAAACTACAGGGAGGATCTTCCATCTGGTCCTTTCTTAAGCCCCTGTTGGAAGTCAACATGATTAAATATCATATTTATGGTATTTCATTCCCTGGCTGATACAGGCAGATGGCCCCAAGTTGGAATGTAACCAGTTACACATCAAAGCTTTGTAGCATATCAGAATGACAAGGGCTTGGCTCAAGCCCACCTGGTATGATATGTGTGTTTACAGGCTTCAAAGAGAATAAAGGCTAGCTAAGATGGCCCAGGGCTCATAGAGATGATACATGGACAATGCTGCCCCCAGAGGCCCATATAATATATTACAAGGATTACCTCTTGGCAATATCTATTGGACAGGATGCAAATGGGGGTGGTTATGAGTGGGTGTGAATGTTTCAGTAAAAAGGGCACACAAAAGGGAAATAGTCCCTTTTTCCTTTGGATCCTGGCTTGGGCCTAAGCCTCATGGCTATGACCCTCTCTTGGTCATCTGAGCCCAGCTGGAAGAAACAAGTCTCGTGGAGGGCCTTGTGATAAGTATCTTTGATATTCTGATATGATGTATTTTGTTTGGTTTATGTTTGTAGACAAGTTAATATATAGGTACAATAATATTTATTGTACCAATTACTTCAATTGGCACCCCAGAAGGCGTGTTGAACTTATTTCTGCACAGAATCCAAACCCTAATGTATTTTTGTCTTGAGTCCCTATAAGATAAGGAGTCAACTACACCTAGAATGGAAGGCCTGCTCTACTGTGGACAAAGATTTTCGCTGGTTCGTGAATTCAGAAGCCCTGCTTGAATGGTACTGAAAGTTCTATGAAATATTTAATCAGTGAGCGGACGCACAAAATCTGGTGAGATTTGTGTCTGATATATGTGTATGTATGTGTTAACGTATATTGTATTGCTAAGGCAAATTTTTAGGCCTGTGTAGCCGGTCAATAGTACTGGTGAGTGAGGGATTTATCATCCCTGGGTATCTGATGTAGCTTGCAGATTGACAGGATTAACCACACTTCTTTGAGGAGAAAGTGGGAGAAATATAGATTTTTTTTTTTTTTTATACTTTTTTTTTAATTTTTAATTTTTTAAAAGAATTTTTTTTTATTATTGTTTTTAAATTGTTTTTACATTTCTTTTTAATTTTTTTATTTGTTTATTCATTTTATTTTATTTTTGTTTTGTTTAGGTGGAAAAATTGTTAGGTTTAGTCCATCTGAAAGGGGGGCAATTGGCTATGCCTTTAATTAGCAGCTGAATAGATGATCATTGGATATGTCCTCAATTAGCATCTGGATACATTTTGTTTAAGACAAAAGTTGGTAGGAAGCCATTTTAGCCACTGGAGCTATTGTAGTTTTTTTTTTCTTTGCTTTTATTTTCATTCAGGTGGAAAGAGTTCCAAAAGGTTTAGGCTTTGTCCATTTGAAAGGGGAGTTAGTGCATAGGTCTTTAGATATAGATAAATGCATTGTTTTTTTTTTATCGTTTAAAATTGAGAATTTTTGGAGACGCAACATTGACATTTTTTTTTTTTTAATTTTTGATCATACCATGGGGATCCATTTTAGAGTGGGTTCATCGTAAAGATGAAAAAAACATAGTAAGCAAGCAGATATTATGGATAAGAATTTGATTCTGCTCTTGTTTTTCACTTCCAAAGTCCCAGTGGAGCGAGATTGGAGAGGTTTCTGGAACATGGATGACAGAGGTTTATCTTGTTGGCAGTTTGTCTGTGCCACACCACACCGCAAATTTGTTCTTATAAACATTCAGGAGAGAAAGGACAAACAAAAAGATTTAGATTAATACTTGTTTTTTTCTTATGGACAATTTAGTGCTAATGCTGAATCTGAAAGACTGTGCCTATCAACAAAACTTGTGAAACATTTTGCCGGAGTCTCTCCTGTCATTGATGAATACAAACGTGCTATTAATACATGTGCAATGGGTTGGAGGTTGGGGAAGGAATGTAACCTGTCCAATCCTTCAGAACATGAAATGTAAAATATGTTTTTTTTAATGGAGGGAGGAATTCTAAGAAGAAAAGTTTTTTTAATGTGTGACATGCATTGACATAACGGAATTAATATGGTGCAGGTACCCAGGAGGCTGGCACTTATGCATAATAAGGTGCCTGTTGGCCAGACTAGAGGGTACCAGGTGACACATCAATGGGGTGAAAATTCTTTGTAGGGGTGGTGTCTCAATTTTAGCAGTCCTACAGAGAGGTTATCGGTTACTGAACATGTGGGACACCAGAACTGGACATGGGGGAGATACGCCTGATTGATGTGTCACCTGAAAGGTTGGAACCTTGCACAGATAATGCCAGTGAATAAACACAGTAGCATGCTCCGTTAGATAAAGGGAACAAAAGCTGGCTACCAGGGTACAGTATGCCTTCACCACATGGCGCCTCAACATCTTACAGTGGTAGATAAAAGCCTGTTACCCTATATGTGCTGAGTATACACTGAATCAAGTGTGGTCATTGTACCAGTGGCTTACTCCCAGAGATGTGTGACACAGGATGAGGTTCATTCAGGACGCTTATTTCTGAGGAGTCACTGAAAGAGGAGGGATGTATTCAGCATTATATTGGGGGGAATAGGAGCTGGGATGGGTGTTGTTAATGGAGTGGATATCAGTATCCTGAGGAACAAAATCTCACCCATAGTTTAAGTGGGGCTTTGTTACTCAGAGATTGGTGGCATCCTTAATATTCAACAAAGTCACATAAAACCCTAGGTTAACCACTTGCTTACTGGGCACCTAAACCCCCCTCCAGCCCAGACCAATTTTCAGCTTTTAGTGCTGTCACTCTTTGAATGACAATTGCGCAGTCATACAACACTGTACCCAAATTAAATTTTTATAATTTTTTTTCCCCACAAATAAAGATTTCTTTTGGTGGATTTGATCACCTCTGTTTTTTTTTTTTTTAATAATTAAAAAATACCGAATTAAAAGAAAAAATACAAAACCGTTTTATATTTTGTTAATAAATTTTAATAAAAAAAACAGGTAATTTTTCTCCTTCATTGATGTGTGCTGATGAGGCTACACTGATGGGCACTGATAGGCTGTACTGATGGGCACCGATAGGCTGCATTGATGGGCACTAATAGGCGGCACTGGTGGACAGTGATGAGGTGGCATTGATGGACACTGATGGGTGGCACTGATAGGTGGCACTGAAGGGCACTAATAGGTGGCACTGGTAGCTGGCACTGATGGACACTGATGGGTGGCAGTGATGAGCACTGTTGGGTGGCAGTGATGGGCACTTATCGGCACTGGTAGGCAATACTGATAGGCAGCCCTGCTAGGTGGCACTGATGAGGCACCACTAGTGGGCATTGATGGTGGCACTCGTGGGCATTGATAGGTGGCACTTGTGGGCATTTATCCCTTTCCGCCTTCAGTTTCAACACAAGGACAAGTCTTACGGTTTCTCTAACTTCCAAGAAGGTGAACACATAATCCTGCAACTAGGTTTCATCTCTCAAGAATTATCCCTCTAGGTGTCTGCCCCTATCGACCAAGCTCCTCCAATAGGCCCCCATCAGGAAGCCCAATCACACCGCTGTGGAACAAGCAGCAAACAAAGAGACATTGTGACTCTCACCCACCGAGATGACTCCTCACACCATCTATCCTCCAAGGATCTTGATCTATCTCCTCGGGTATTTTTCCCCAACTGTGTAGTGGCATGAACTACACCTACCGACTTCTTCGCTCCACTCACTGGAGCAGGACATTTTTCCCACAAAACTCTTGTTGAACCCTTCCATTAAAGTTCTTGAGAGAAGGCGCCTTTTGAATATTTTCTCTCCGGGTGGGCTATCCCCCCACCACCTCACGATTGAATATTCTTGATCAAAATCACTGTAATTCAGGTTACCCTTCCTAATCGTCTTGGACTTGAAGTTAATCTTTACCACATCTCCTTCCCTCCCACTTACCCTTTCCCCCCCACATAATCCAATGACATCTCCCAAGAGCAATGTTCAATGTTCTAATTGTCTGTTTGAATGTTTATCTGTCTGTCAAAGTTATCCTTTTTATACTGCTTTTTTAGCTCCTAAGCTCCCACGCCTCGAGATCCCACAACAATTTCATATACAGTGTGTTCTTTTGGGGACCCGGCGGCCGGAGCAGCCATGCATGCCACTCCCTCTGCTGTGACCTAGAGGGGTTCTCCCCTTGGGTGACATCAGAACAGCAACCTTTCTAGAGGTTGTTAATTTTTTTGTGGGTCTTGGTCCAGGACTCGGCTTGCCAGTCCTGTTCTCCATTATCCTAGTCAATCCCACCTAGGACTGTTCACCTTCCTACCTTACTCTTTCCTTCCTCTCTTTTCTCTATGTATCTTCCCCTTTTACTTTCTCTCCCCTTATACTCCGCCCAGGAACCTGCATGGAGGGCTACTATCAACCAGAAACTCCAGATGAGACACCAACTCAGACTTTCCAGACTCAAAACCCGATCATCAAGGTTGCAGGTAGGCCCACATTACATGTACTCGCTTCCACCCTCTCGTGTCCATGGCTGACTCCTCTCCTTTGCAGACGGCCCTTAAGATAGCCTCACATAACACCCGGGGTTTAAATTCCCCCTTCCAAAGCTATAACTCTAGGGGCATTGATGTAATCCTCCTCCAAGAAACTCACTTCCCTAACAGTTATACCCCCTCCTTTCTTCATAATAGGTATCCTAACTTTTTCCTAGCAAACGTAGATGACAAAAAAAGGGGGGTTGCTATACTATTTTCTAAACGGACTTCATTTGCACATTCTTTGACAATCAAAGATAAAGAAGGGAGATACATACTAGTCAATGGCGGGCAACCTATATACCATCATATCTTATTATGCACCTAACCGGGGCCAGGCTAAATTCTTTTCCTCAATGCTCACATCCCTCTCCCCCCACTTAGAGAGCAGAGTGATCATAGGCGGTAACTTCAACATCACCTTTGATCAATTGCTAGACAGATCGGCCCAAGGGATTCCCTACCTTAAAAAACCACCCAAGCAGAGTCTCCGAATTGCTCGACTTCTTCACTCACTAGGCCTTATTGATACCTGGAGGGAACTAAACCCGTCCAGGAAAGATTATACACATTACTCAGCCCCACATAAAACCTACACTAGAATTAATCACATTTTTCTACCCACCTCTGAAATACACACAGCCCTTCATGCCTCCATACAAGATGTTCCATGGCAGAGGTGTCATCAGGGGGTGGCTATTGAGGCTACAGCCCCGAGTCTGTGGCCAATAGCCCCGAGTCTCTGGTCCCGGTCCAGAATGCAGGAGACAGGGGCAAACTGAGCTGTGGTAGCGCTGGCCCTGGCTCCAGTTCTGCTCCCGCCTCCACCTGACTCTACTCTTGGTCACTGGTTGCTATAGCTGGTCCATACCCCCTCCATTTGATCAAGTATTGGACTTGATTGTGTCTCTTCCTGCAGTCCAGGATTGCTTCCACCTCAAATTCTGTCTTGTTGTCCACGATTACAGGTTCAGGTGGGCCGGTATTACGACCCGAAAAGAATTGGGAATAACGGGTTTCAGCAAGGATACGTGGAAGACTGGGTGAACCTTTAATGTATTGGGTAAGTCCAGCTCATAGGTCACGTCATTAATCTTTTAGAAATTATTATAAAGCAATTGTAATAGCACGGGCACTTGAATGGGGTAAAAGTAGTAATAATAAAAGGTGGGTGAACTTAGAAAAAGGGCTGAGTAAGGCATGCTTGAGTCATATGATTTGGAATTCACCTCACTACAGGAGTTTAGGTAAAGATGCACATTACATAATGCACCTCACATTTAAAATGTGGGACCAGGTTCACTATTTACCGTATTTATCGGCGTATAACACGCACCGGTGTATAACACGCACCCCAATTTAGTAGGGAATTTTAAGGAAAAAAAAACTTTTAGGAGGGAAGTTGAAGGGAAAAAAAACTTACATTTAAATGCCCATCCTTGCAGCCTTCTCAGTGCAGCCTTGCACCAGTGCAGCCATGTCAGTGCAGCCTTGCACCAGTGCAGCCATGTCAGTGCAGCCTTCCCCAGTGCAGCCTTGTCAGTGCAGCCATGTCAGTGCAGCCTTCCCCAGTGCAGCCATGTCAGTGCAGCCATGTCAGTGCAGCCTTTCCCAGTGCAGCCTTTCCCAGTGCAGCCTTCCCCAGTGCAGCCTTTCCCAGTGCAGCCTTTCCCAGTGCAGCCTTTCCCAGTGCAGCCTTGCCCCAGTGCAGCCTTCGATCCCCTGTCCTGGGCTTTAAAATCGGCGACCGCGATTTGAAAATGGCGCCGCCGGCACCGAAATACACAGAGCCGGTCCTCGGCTCTTTCCGGCGGCTCTCGTTCACTTTCGGCTCCACTCGTAGTCCCGAGCAGAGCTATCCGAACCTAGCCGAGTAGGTTCGGATAGCTCCGCTCGGGACTACGAGTGGAGCCGAAAGTAAACGAGAGCTGCCGGAAAGAGCCGAGGTGCCATTTTCAAATCGCGGTCTGCGATTTTGAAATTGTGACAGCTCGGGATCGCAGGGGATCGGCGTATAACACGCACCTGCGACTTTCCCCTGATTTTCAGGGGAAAAAAAGTGCGTGTTATACGCCGATAAATACGGTAAATAAGTGGGAGTATAACTCGCCTTTAATTTATATAAAAGACAACCCGTTTTTTCCCCCAGGGATGGAGATGATAGGAGGGAATTGGATTTTTGATAAGGAAACACAGATAAGGGATATAATAAGTAGAGGTAAATTAAAAACACTTCAAGAATTAAAAGCACTAAAGGAGGTATTGTTAATGAATGGGTGGCGGTATAATCAACTAAAGCACTTTATTAGAAGTCTTCCGGGCCCCTTAAGGGAGGAAGCAGACTATAGAGGGTTAGAGAAATTAGCATGTAGGGAAGAATTAAAAAGGACTGTTTCCAAGGTTTATAAAATTCTGATGAGCGGGGGCGGACAGGATCCTCCTCCGTTCATTAGAAAATGGGAGGAGGAATTGGAGACCCACTGCAACAGGGAAATGGAGAAGTGTATCCTGGGAGCAACGCATGGAACGGCAGTTGATATGAAAACAAGGGAGAGTAACTATAAGTGTCTAGCCAAGTGGTATATGACCCCGGCTAGAGTGAGTAAATTTTCATTAGATAAATCCCCCAACTGTTGGCGAAGGTGTGGAGTCCCGGGAACAATGGCGCACTTATGGTGGGAATGCCCTAAAATTAAAATTTTTTGGCAGGAAGTGATAAGGTTAATAGAGGAGATAACGGGTAAGGGTATACAGTATGACCCTTGGAGCTGTCTGTTTCATGGCCTGGAGGGAGGGAAAAAAGGGTATAAGTCCTCATTAACCCCAGTATTACTTAATGCTGCAAAAAATTTAATTCCAAAGAAATGGCAGGAAGAGGAGGCTCCAATGATTAAGGACTGGATTGCTAAAGTGAATGAAATTTATAGATTAGAGAGAGTAGAGTGGAAAGAACATCCTGATAGGAACCAAGAGGAAGAGAAGGGAAAGTGGAGTCCTTGGGGGGCCTTTAAAAAAACAGACAGATTTACGGAAGCAGTGCTAAGATAGCACATAGGGTTTGAATTAAGGTTGATAAGATCTCACTAGAAGAGAAGGAAAGGGCCTGCGGGGGAGAGGGGGGGTTCAGTGGGGGAGGTAGTCCTATTAAGCATAACTGGGGAAATGGAAAGATTATGCTTTAAGATGTATAGAGACCCTCCCAGCTGTAGGGGTTTTATGTGTATGTAAACTTTTTTGAAAACTAAATAAAGATTTAAAAAAAAAAAATATCAAGTATTGGACTTGATTGTGTCTCTTCCTGCAGTCCAGGATTGCTTCCACCTCAAATTCTGTCTCGTTGTCCACGATTACAGGTTCAGGTGGGCCGGTATTACGACCCGAAAAGGAATTGGGAATAACGGGTTTCAGCAAGGATATGTAGAAGACTGGGTGAACCTTTAATGTATTGGGTAAGTCCAGCTCATAGGTCACGTCATTAATTTTCCTCTTGATTGGAAAGGGACCCATGAATTTGGGACCCAACTTCTTTGAGGGACAGGTCATCTTTTAGTTAAGGGTAGACAGCCAAACCTGGTTACCAGGCACCAGAATGAGTTCTCCACGCTTCTTCCTATCAAACATTTTTTTATTATATTCTTGGGTTTTAGCCATGGTTTCACATAGTAGTTTATTGTTGGTGAAGAAGAAGTCCATTGTTTCAGAAGCTGCGGGAATAGAGCACTCAGGTAAGGATTCAGGCAGGAATGACGGGTGAAAGCCATAATTGGCGAAGAATGGTGTCTGTTTGATTGCTGAGTGCACAGAGTTGTTATATGCAAACTCAGCAATAGGCAGAAGAGAGACCCAATCGTCCTGTGAGAAGGTGGAAAAGCATCGGAGGTATTGCTCCAGAGTTTGATTAGTTCTCTCTGTCTGCCCATTTGTCTGGGGATGGTAGGCAGATGAGAACGCCAATTCAATTTCAAGTGAGCCACAGAGAGCCTTCCAGAACCTGGAAGTGAACTGCACACCTCTGTCGGAGACTATACTTGATGGTACTACATGTAGTCTCACGATTTCTTTGATGAAAATTTTTGCAGTTTCTACAGCAGAAGGCGTGCCTTTCATGGGTAGAAAATGAGCCATCTTAGACAACCTATCCACAATGACGAAGATGGTGGAAAAACCTTCTGCCAGAGGGAGTTCTACGATAAAGTCCACCGCAATCATCTTCCAGGGTCTTTCTGGGACAGATAAGGGTTTTAGTAGACCCCAGGCCTTTGTCCATTATTCTTGTTCCGAGCACAGGTGGTGCAGGACTCCACATGGCGGGTGACTTGCGGAGGTAAGGCCCAGGATCCTGATGTGAATGGTCTGGAAGTCCTTAGAAGGCAGGGGCCTAGGCAGCCGGTGCAGAGCAGGAGCAGAGAGGACAGGTCCGGTCACAGGCAGAGTTGGCAACAAACGGTCACAAGGTACAGAGGAACAGGCAGGCTCAAAGTCTGGGTCACAGGCAGGGTTGGCAACAGGCAGGCAACGTGGTACAAAGGAGCAGGCAGATTTGTGGTCAAGGGAAGCCGGGGTCAGGTACAGGCAGATGACAGAGAGGAGTCCAAAGACAGGCCGGGGTCACAAGGAGAACAGACAAGCAAACAGGAAGCAAACAGGAAACAGGAACTCAGGAACTGGGAGCTGCAGATCGGACAGCACCGAGCAGAAGGTTCCAGCAAGCTAAATAGGGCGATTGGCGCCAGAGTGCCCAATAGCAGATCCCTTCCGAGACCTTCTCTGACAGAGGGGGGATACCTGGGAAGCCGGGAAGAGCCCAGGAGGGAGGGAGAGAGAGAGAGAAGACACCGCCACCCTGAGCAGCATCCCCAGCGCCTCCCAGAGCCTGTGCTCCATCTATCAGTCCTCTCCCAGCTCACTGTGACTGGAACAGAAAGAAGGCAGGAATTACAATGCGGCCGCTGTGCCACATCGATCCCCACTCGGGCGGGCGGCTCTCCTCCTCTCCTCTGGCTGCCTCGCAAACCAGCACCATGGCTGAGCTGCTACAGGACCTGCCTGGACACATGAAGTCAGTCAGTGTGTGTGTGTATGTCAGGTACCAGGTCAGTGTGTGTCAGGTCAGTGTATGTCAGGTAGGTCAGTGTATGTCAGGTAGGTCAGTGTGTGTCAGGTAGGTCAGTGTATGTAGGTCAGTGTATGTCAGGTAGGTCAGTGTATGTAGGTCAGTGTGTGTCAGGTAGGTCAGTGTGTGTGTCAGATAGGTCAGTGCAGGTCAGTGTGTTTCACGTAGGTCAGTGTGTGTCAGGTAGGTCAGTGTATGTAGGTCAGTGTGTGTCAGGTAGGTCAGTGTGTGTCAGGTAGGTCAGTGTGTGTGTCAGGTAGGTCAGTGCAGGTCAGTGTGTTTCAGGTAGGTCAGTGTGTGTCAGGTAGTTCAGTGTATGTAGGTCAGTGTGTGTCAGGTAGGTCAGTGTAGGTCAGGTAGGTCAGTGTTTGTAGGTCAGTGTGTGTCAGTTTGTGTCAGGTAGGTCAGTGTGTGTCAGGTAGGTCAGTGTATGTAGGTCAGTGTGGGTCAGGTAGGTCAGTGTGTGTCAGGTAGGTCAGTGTGTGTCAGGTTGGTCAGTGTATGTAGGTCAATGTGTGTCAGGTAGGTCAGTGTGTGTCAGGTAGGTCAGTGTATGTAGGTCAGTGTGTGTCAGGTATGTCGGTGTATGTAGGTCAGTGTGGGTCAGGTAGGTCAGTGTGTGTCAGGTAGGTCAGTGTATGTAGGTCAGTGTGTGTCAGGTAGGTCAGTGTGTGTCAGGTAGGTCAGTGTATGTAGATCAGTGTGTGTCAGGTAGGTCAGTGTGTGTCGGGTAGGTCAGTGTATGTAGGTTAGTGTGTGTCAGGTAGGTCAGTGTGTGTCAGGTAGGTCAGTGTATGTAGGTCAGTGTGTGTCAGGTAGGCCAGTGTAGGTCAGGTAGGTTAGTGTGTGTCAGGTAGGTCAGTGTGTGTCAGGTAGGTCAGTGTATGTAGGTCAGTGTGTGTGTCAGGTAGGTCAGTGTGTGTCAGGTAGGTCAGTGTATGTAGGTCAATGTGTGTCAGGTAGGTCAGTGTGTGTTGTGTGTGTCAGGTAGGTCAATGTGTGTCAGGTAGGTCAGTGTCTGTCAGGTAGGTCAGTGTATGTAGGTCAGTGTGTGTCAGGTAGGTCAGTGTGTGTCAGGTAGGTCAGTGTATGCGGGTCAGTGTAGGTCAGTGTGGGTCAGGTATGTCGGGTAGGTCAGAGTGTGTCAGGTAGGTCAGTGTGTGTCAGGTAGGTCAGTGTAGGTCAGTGTGTGTCAGGTAGGCCAGTGTATGTAGGTCAGGTATGTCAGGTAGGTCAGTGTGTGTCAGGTAGGTCAGTGTATGTAGGTCACTGTGTGTCAGGTAGGTCAGTGTGTGTCAGGTAGGTCAGTGTATGTAGGTCAGTGTAGATCAGGTATGTCAGGTAAGTCAGTGTGTGTCAGGTAGGTCAGTGTGTGTCAGGTAGGTCATTGTGTGTCAGGTAGGTCAGTGTGGGTCAGTGTAGGTCAGTGTGGGTCGGGTAGGTCAGTGTGTGTCAGGTAGGTCAGTGTATGTAGATCAGTGTAGGTCAGTGTGTGTCAGGTAGGTCAGTGTGTGTCAGGTAGGTCAGTGTGGGTCAGTGTAGGTCAATGTAGGTCAGTGTGTGTCAGTGTGTGTCAGTGTAGGTCAGTGTGTGTCAGTGTAGGTCAGTGTGTGTCAGGTAGGTCAGTGTATGTAGGTCAGGTATGTCAGGTAGGTCAGTGTGTGTCAGTGTAGGTCAGTGTGTGTCGGGTAGGTCAGTGTGTGTCAGTGTAGGTCAGTGTGTGTGTGTCGGGTAGGTCAGTGTATGTAGGTCAGGTAAGTCAGTGTATGTAGGTCAGTGTGTGTGTGTCAGGTAGGTCAGTGTGTGTGTGTCAGGTAGGTCAGTGTGTGTGAGGTAGGTCAGTGTAGGTAGGTCAATGTAGGTCAGGTAGGTCAGTGTGTGTCAGGTAGGTCGGTGTGTGTCAGGTCAGTGTGTGCCAGGTAGGTCAGTGTATGTAGGTCAGTGTATGTAGGTCAGTGTGTGTCAGGTAGGTGAGTGAAGCAGGTCAGTGTATGTCAGGTAGGTCAGTGTATGTAGGTCAGTGTATGTAGGCCAGTGTGTGTCAGGTAGGTCAGTGTAGGTCAGTGTGTGTCAGGTAGGTCAGTGTTTGTCAGGTAGGTCAGTGTAGGTCAGTGTGTGTCAGGTAGGTCAGTGTAGGTCAGGCAGGTCAGTGTGTGTCAGGTAGGTCAGTGTATGTAGGTCAGTGTGTGTCAGGTAGGTCAGTGTAGGTCAGTGTGTGTCAGGTAGGTCAGTGTAGGTCAGGTAGGTCAGTGTGTGTCAGGTAGGTCAGTGTATGTAGGTCTGTGTGTGTCAAGTAGGTCAGTGTAGGTCAGTGTGTGTCAGGTAGGTCAGTTTATGTAGGTCAGTGTGTGTCAGGTAGGTCAGTGTGTGTCAGGTAGATCAGTGTGTGTCAGGTCAGTTTGTGTCAGGTAGGTCAGTGTATGTACATCAGTGTGTGTCAGGTAGGTCAGTGTTTGTCAGGTCAGTGTGTGTCAGGTAGGTCAGTGTATGTAGGTCAGTGTGTGTCAGGTAGATCAGTGTCGGTCAGTGTGTGTCAGGTAGGTCAGTGTCGGTCAGGTAGGTCAGTGTAGGTCAGTGTGTGTCAGGTCAGTGTGTGTCAGGTAGGTCAGTGTATGTAGGTCAGTGTGTGTCAGATAGGTCAGTGTCGGTCAGTGTGTGTCAGGTAGGTCAGTGTTTGTCAGGTAGGTCAGTGTAGGTCAGTGTGTGTCAGGTAGGTTAGGTAGGTCAGTGTGTGTCAGGTAGGTCAGTGTATGTAGGTCAGTGTAGGTCAGTGTATGTAGGTCAGTGTAGGTCAGTGTGTGTCAGGTAGGTCAGTGTGTGTCAGGTAGGTCAGTGTGTGTCAGGTAGGTAGGTCAGTTTAGTGGTCAGCATTGATGGGCACTGGTAAGCCAGGCAGCAACCAGCAAGTGAGCTTACCCCCTGCCACACAACCACACAACCCCTCCGCCCATCCAAAAAACTCAGCGCCACTAGAGCTCCCCCGTGCCGGCCATGGACTTCAGGCTGAAGCCCCTGGTCTTTTCTTTTTGCCACCTAGCAACGCCCCTGTTCCGTGGTCTGATCACTCCTTGGTGACCCTGAAACTTACGGACTCTATGACCCCCCAGGAACATGCCACTGGCGCCTAAATGAAAAGATCCTTTCCAATCCAGTGCATTGCATTATGTTGGAAAAGGATATTCGGGAATACTTCTCGATAAACGACACCGTAGACATTTCCCCAAGCTCTCTTTGGAGTGCCCATAAAGCAACAAGAGGAAAGATCATCCAACTTTCCTCCAAACTAAAATGTGAATGACAAATGGAAGTCCTAAAATTAGAAAAAGAATTTAAAGAACTCAGTTCATCCCTCAAACAGAATCCCACCCCCACTACCCTCACCAATCTAGAAGCCACCAGGTTAGCTCTCAACTTGGCCCTCACATCCAGCGCAGAAAAACATTTTCAATGGATCGGCGGCAGACACTACATGCGGGCGGATAAGTTTGGTCCACAGTTAGCGGCTAAACTCACCCCTAAACACAGGATATTTGCCCTCCCCAAAATCAAATCACTGACTGGTTCCTTGACTCAAAACCCCAAAAAGATCCTTGACACCTTTCAGTCCTTTTATTCCAACCTATACTCCGACGGCAACCCTAACCACCCACAATAACCTTGACTCCTTCCTGGAGAATATCCCCCTCCCGAAACTCTCGGACTCCCATTTCAGGAATCTGAGATTAGAGCGGTTATTAAAGCTCTCAAAAAAGTCTTGGCCCCAGGCCCTGATGGTTTTTCAACCCACTATTACAAAACCTTCGCAGATGTACTCTCTCCCTATCTGGCCCGTTTCTTCAACTCATTAAGCAAAGCCTCCCCCCTTGATCCTGCAGCCAACCAAGCTTACATATTGGTCATTCCCAAACCGGGCAAAGACCCTAGCGAAGTGAGCAACTATAGACCAATCTCGTTAATCAACAATGATTTAAAAATAATGACAAAGATTTTATCAAACAAACTTGCATCGTTTATCGGTTCATATATTGACAAGAATCAGGTGGGATTTATCCCAGGGAGGCAGGGTCCGGACTAGATTCGGAGAGCAGTGAACACAATCTCCATTATGAAATCAGGATGGGATGGAGGTCCCCCCCAGGAAGGTTACCTCCTTTCCATAGATCTCCAAAAAGCTTTTGATACGGTCGCCTGGCCCTACCTCTTTACAATGCTTCAGAAATGGGGCCCTGACTTCATTAAAATACTAGAAGCCCTCTATTGCCAACCCAAAGCACAGGTTAGACTACAAGGACACCTCTCAGAACAGTTCCCCATCAAGAAAGGCACGAGGCAGGGATGCCCCCTCTCCCCTCTTCTTTTCGCGGTGGCCATAGAAATCTTGGCTATCGCGATAAGACTGCACCCAGGTATCCACAGGGTTCGCTGCAGTCAATCGACTCACAAATGTGCATTGTTCGTGGACGACGTCCTCCACTTTATTACGTCCCCCTTATCTCAGCCCCCAACATTATCCGACTACTCCATGACTTCGGCCCTAAAAGTAAACATGACTAAATCGGTTGCCCTTAACATATCAACTCCCCAAGACCTGGTAGACAGACTGAAAGACCACTTCCCATTTTCCTGGAACCCTACCTCCATTCCCTATTTAGGCATTAATCTCACGTCTAGAATTGACCAACTATACACATATAATTACCCCCCCATGTTCAAAAAACTGACAGAAGACCTTATCCAATGGTCCCTATACAAAATGTCCTGGTTAGGCAGAATAAATGCGGTCAAGATGACTCTCTTGCTCAGAATACTGTACCTTTTTCGCTCCCTCCCTATTCCAGTCACCAAACTACACATCAAAAACTTGCAATCTGCAATCATCTGCTTTATATGGGACAAAAAAGGGCACCGACTTTCTAAGGATGTCCTTTTTAGATCCAGAACAAAAGGAGGCCTAGGCCTACCCAACCTATGGTGGTACTATCAAGCAGCCCAGCTTAGCCAGTTCGCGATTATTTATCTTAAAGGGCCAAAACCTGACTGGGTGAACATGGAACGAGAAGCAGTCCCTAGCTTCACTTTGCACTTCTTGCTCTGGAGCACACCCAAAAGGCGCCCCCCTATACTAGCTCCTACATTATCCCACTCGATGGCACTATGCGATTCTCTACACAAATTGAAACCCCTAACCTCTACCTGGCAACCACTTGCCCACATCTTCCACAACCCCGGTTCCCCCCAGGACTAGATATCAAGGCATACAAATGGTGGCTAGACAAAGGCCTATACCAGAATTGGACACTTCTTCAACTCAAACGGACCCCTCACATTAACCTACTGTACTTCAAAACTTGAAATGCCCCCCTCTGAAAAATTTATGGTTCTACCAATTGTCACATTTCCTTAACCAGATTTGGAAGAGCAGCGAAAACCCACTTTCGGTAACTCCCTACGAGCATTGGTGCTCCTCAGCCATGGACACGAGAGGAGGCATCTCCCTAATCTACTCAGCACTAGCTGAGCCGCTGGAGAAAGCGACCTACATATTGATCTAGGAGCGTGACCTGGAACTTAACTGGGATCTAGACTTTTGGCATTCTAATTTCGCCCAATCATTCAAAGGTATCCTAAATACTTCCTTGATTGAGGCTAGCCTCAAGGTTGTATCCCCCTGGTATTTGGTACTTACCCGTCTCGCCAAATACTACCCTCAAGCTTCTCCTCTATGCTTTAGAGGATGCGGTCACATGGGCACTCTCCTACATATTTTGTGGGAGTGCCCTAGAATAAGAGTTTATTGGAACAAGATTTTTACCCTTATTCGCAAAACCAATGGAATTGCGATTAAGCGGGATCCGCTTAAACCCTAAAACCCCTAAACCTACTCAGACTCTGATTCGTTTCTTCCTCCTAGGCGCCAAAATGACTATTGCCAGGGCCTGGAAATCTCCGTCAGTTTCCTTTCGTTTACCTAAACAAAAAATTTCATGGATAATGTCGCAAGAAAAGATCTCCAATACCATCCTCAATACAGTTGATAAATTCAGACTCATCTGGGGACCCTGGGCTACTCACATAGGGGTCTCCCTGTGAACCTGGATTGTAAGCCACAGGTTATTTTCCTCCCCAAAGTAAAACTCAAGCTCCCTCTACCTAATAGCCTTCCGTGCACCTCCTCATCTCCAACTCCCTGTCCTCCTCTTACTTCTTTCCCCCTCTGCTCTCCTCTTCCTCTCTTTTCTCCTCTCATTTTTTGTTTCTCAATGCCAATCTTCACTGGCACACGGTGCAGGCACAAAACCCCCACAGGCACTTAATTTGTTATTTCTCTGAAGGGGTCATTTCTATTTTCATTTTTATACACCCCAAAAAAATACCACTTGATTCAGGATGGGATCATTTTTCCGATCCTACCTGAGTTTGCAATTTAGTTTCTTAGTTAAATGGTAACATAGCTAGCCCAGAACTCTGTATTACAAGTGCCTAAACTACTGACCATAGCTCTACTAATGCTTTTGAAACACTATTTTTTTTATATTCCCTGGATTGCCGGACCTGACTACCTCCTGCACAGCTTGATCCTGGATGAGGTGAAGGGGACGGAATCCTTTAGACAATCCACTAAAGAAGAGTGTAAGGCACAGTTACCTACTGTTAATTGTTGTTTGTCTACAAATGTATTCTGGACATTATTGTTGGTCCATCTTTGTACTGATACAAATTTACAATAAAAAACATTAAAAAGATAAAAAATAAAATTCAGTTAAAGTGTATCTAAAAAGACAAATACTAATATATTGTAGTTTAGCAGTCCTTGGTGGATGCATTCGTTTTTTTTCTAAAGCTTTTTTTTCTTTTTTTTCCTCTGGTAATCCTGCCAATAATACACTTCCTGTACTAGGGTGACAACACTCATTGCACTGTATCTCTGCAGGAGTCACCCTATTGTTATCCTAAGGTGCTTTATTAATTTTCACCAAAAAATAAATAAAAAAAAACCTTCCTTTCTGCACATTTCCATTACACAGATAGAAGTTGTTCTGTAGTTTACAGAAAATGACTGGGAAGGCAGATAACACAATATAAGTGCACAGGAAGTTACAAATTACATGGACACTGGAATTTTATCAGGGTCAACAGGAAATTATCTTTTTTTACAAAAAATTTAGCTGGCTTGAAAAGCTCATCAGTCATTGAAGAAGAATAGGAAACTTAAAAACATGACCCTTGATAATGCTGAGAGCCAAACACTGGTCCAAACCCAGCTGCAGGAAGAAGAATAATCCCACAGAGAAACTCCTGGGGTGGAAGTCTCGAGACCCAAACCAATAGAAGTTGGCCTTCTATGTCTGATGATGGACAATGTGGGAAGTAGTTAAAATAATTAAAATTGGGGGAAGTAGACTTCCTAGTTGTGAGCATTGCAGGAGTCACAGATTTAGAGAAGACCCTTTTCCTTATAACCTGTGTTTTAACAGACATGCCAATAAAGTCAACAATGATGAAAAGCATAATAGTAATTCGGTCCTTGGGACAAAAAATCCTGATGGTCTGAATGAGTGCATAGAGTAGCTGCCAGAAGTCTTATCAGGTCAGTGAACCACATCATCAGGAGCCAAACCAAAACTATGGGGATAACCAGAATGTCCTCCATCTCAAATTGACAAAGCAGACAAGGAAGGGAAGGAAAGGCATAGATTGAGGTGTACTGATCCTACAGAGCAACCAGAGCATCCACTGATTCTGTTAAAGGATCCCTTTACCTGAAGACAAGAGGTCCATATCCAGCATTACCCACCTACTACACAGGTCCTAGAATACCTCTGGGTACAGGGAAACTGTAGGCTAAGTAAGCCATCCTGCCAAATGCCTATGCCTGGGATTATCATCGCTGATGATGTAGGAATGTCATGTTCTGCACTGGACAGGTTCAGAACTGTTCTCTTGCCATGGCAACACTTTTGGCACTTACTTGATGGTTAATAAACTCACTATCGTGACAATGTCCAAATGAATCCAGCTCAGATGAGCATCCAAAAGCATGACCCAATGATGCAGAGACATCCAAATTGCTTAAAGTTTAAGGTTTTTATTAACAGATTATGCCAAGAGGGTGCTCAGGACGCCTCTCCAGCCTGGTAGATTGGCATTCGTGGTGAGTATTCTTCAGAAGATGGAAGAGGAAGGCTAGTCTGAGAATTGTTCAGACTTAGTCTCAAGTCTTGTGGATGACAAGGAGCCAAGCTGGAGGGATCTCAATGACAGTGTGAGGGAGAGAATGAAAGGAAGGTTTCCTAATAGTTCAGAAAATGGGACAGCTGCACAGTCTGCACCTTAGGCTTCTACCTTTAAGAAAAAGAGTGCTTTTGCTATCAGCACTGTCCTACATAAATAGTATCTAAAATTAATCTAAAGTGATGTTGTTTCTCAAAGATCATGTAGAAGATGATCTGGCCTGTGGGGAACCTGAAGAGTTTGAGAGACCTCAAACACTGAGGGGAAACCTTCTTGGACTTACAGTATCCTGCACCCACATGGACTTTTCGGGTTCAAGGCAGAATGGAGCACCTGGAGGCCAGCTCCTCATCAGGACTTGTGTCATTAAATGTTTCAACTGCTGGTGGCACTGTTTTTCCCAGAGTCAAAGGGCGCAGTTCCACTGGCCAACAGTGGGTGTCGTCTCCCAGCAGCTGGGCTGTCCGAGTAATTAGGCTGCACCTGATGTGGGCTGCTAGAAGGTATATAATCCTGCCCTTGACTGAAGTTCAGTCCTGCAGTGTTCTTCCTGTGAGCCCTGCTCGATCTTGATCCTTGTTCCTGTACCTGCTCTCCTGTACCTGATCCTGAGACCTGCCAGAAGCTCCCTGCCTCCAGCTTCCAGTACCACTCGCTGCTACCCTCTGCCCTGACCTTGCCCTGCTCATGTGTGCTGTGCTCCATCCATTTGTACATAGTCAGTTAGCTTGTTATTTGGTTTGCCGCACTTTCATGTTTATGTGTCACTTTATATTGTTTATGCTTTACTGGTGTTGATGTTGGAATTATTAATTAATAAACATCATTTAATTTCCTTCAGCCTGATTCTGGATTGCTTAAGGTACAGCCCACTGATCTGGTCATCCTTGCTGGAGTACCTCCATGTGGTATCCTTTACACTGGGAAAACTTGCACTCATTGGTTAACTGGGGAAAGGTCCAGGATTAAACATATCCTGCATGAATCTACCCGAAGCTGTTGATAGAAAAATCTTCCAGATGAGCAGAGAATAGCTGAACAGAAATAAACATGTTCACTCTCCTGAGGATGAGAGCAACAAAATTAGACTTGCTGGTTGTGGGTGGGGATATCTTATGTTGGCTGACAGTTTTCAGTTTCAGTTATCAGTGTCCATTTTTCCTGTAGGTGGCAGTATAATCCAAATATTTAAGCTATCCTATGTCCCTCAATGCGCAAGAAAGAAGTTTTCATAACTGAATCAAATGGCATACCCTTACTGGCATTTTAATAACACATACAATTATAACAGCTAGTGAGTGAGTTAATGTAGTGAGTTAATGTAGTAAGTTAGCTATGCTCTGAAGGTTAGTAAGGTGCATGCTTTACTGGGTTTAATACACAATGGGCATAAATAAAAAATGTGTGTTTTATCAGAATCTTTGTCTCCATGTCATTTTTCTTTAAGGGCTACCTGGTGGCATGGCAGCTTAACCAGGATAGGCTATAAAAGGTGTGACATGCTCAACTCTTATGTAGAATATTTGAATATTATTGTAAGGCCAATTTCTATACATCAGCCATATGCATAAAGAACAAGTCCTAATGGTAAGGTGGAAAGCACAGCTCATGTTGTAGCACTTACAAAATTGAAATGACCACACAGAGCACATTTTAATCAGTTCTTAATTTAAGACTTTAAGATATTTGTAAATGACAGTCGTTGGTACTCATGAAATATATTAACACAGATATCAAATACTCAGAATAACGGATTGATCAGAAAAAAATGCATTACAAGTATCTACTGCTCTACCTACTGCTGATAGTCAGCAGTCTTCCATGACATACCGTGCTGGTCATCTCATGATGACACAATTGAAACTAACTACGTTAATACATTAGCATGAAGAGATATAATTTAACAGCAATATGCCCTGTCTGGACGTTTGATTAAATCTCTGCCATTCCCTTAACTGGCTGGATGAATTTATAGGAGTGATCCTAATGCCTCATTATGAAGCAATGCTTTAAATATGAGCTAAGTTTCTGTTCTTTTCACAGTATGATCTAGATAGCCGATTAATCTTTTTTATTGTTATTCAGCTTTCCATTTGAATCTCTTATAGCATTTATGTCATTTGAATATGTATTTTTTGCCATTTCTATTAATTTGTTTTAAAACTACCTTGTCACACAGTCAAAAAAAAAAAACTGAAAGGCTCTTATTGCTTGATTAACTTTTGTGATGATTTCCTACAGTTTTTAACTATCTGTTCAGTGTTGAAAAAAGAGGGTTATTGAAACAGAAACAAAGTGAGAACATTTTTTAACAGAAATCACATCACTGATGTCACAATAAGCAAGAAATTGAGATTGTTAGTGAGAAATGGATGTGATTCAAGCATCCTAGAAGTGAAATAATAACTTTGCATACACAACTTTAACCACTTAGCTTCTGGAAGATTGTACCCCCTTCATGACCAGAGCATTTTTTGCCATTCTGCACTGTGCTACTTTAACTGGCAATTGCACGGTCATGCAACGCTGTACCCAAATTACATTTGTGTAATTTTTTCAGACAAATAGAGCTTTCTTTTGGTGGTATTTATTTTCTGCTATAAAACATATCCAATAAAAACTTTAAAAATCCAATTTCTTCATGAATGTAGGCCAAAATGTATTCTGCTACATGTCTTTGGTAAAAAAAAAAAATCCCAATAAGTGTATATTATTTGGTTTGCATGAAAGTTATTGCGTCTGATATAGATACTGGAATTATTATTTATTTATAGTAGTAATGACTGTGATCAGCAACTTATGTGATAGTTATAGTAGGTGGGCAATTTGACACTAGCTGGCTGTACCCCCCAGTGTGAAGATAGTGAACACCACAAATAAAATTTTATTTGTGGTGTTCACTATCTTCACACAGGTCCTTGGCAATATAACCCATTGTAGATATTTTTAAGTGACAGTCAGGTGCTTGTTCTACCTTTTTTAGGTCACTATTTTCACTTAATATTAATGATATAAATTGTTTTTATATGTGTGTGTATATGTGTGCTTGTTTTCCATTGCAACTTGTCATGCCACTAGGGACTGAAAAGTTGGAAGACAAGTTCTACCCCATGATTTACAATGAGTACCGTTCATATGTCCACGACTTCAAGTTGCACCAACTTCAAAGTAGTCCCTGCACTACTTTGGTCCCACTTTGATGCGACTTGAGGTTCATAGACCTCAAAAATACACAGGCATTGCTTCAAGTTTCTGCAAAAAGTTGCGGGAAACTCGCGGCAAAAACACGCAACTTTGGGCTTGCAATAGTGAAAACCGAGCCTTAATGCCATGTCGTGCGACTAGTTCAAAACATCGGAGAAAAACACACACTGAAGTTGGAACAAAGTAGTACAAGAACTTTTTTTCGAGTTGCACCAATTAGAACAGGGGAACATTGAAATATATGTGTTTTGACTTGTCCTGCGACTTCACATGTGTCAAGTCGCACAACAACTTGCAGTAGTGGAAAGACAGCCTAAGGCCACTTGGGACTGAAAAGTTGCATCACAAGTGCTACCCCATGATTTACAATGGGTACCGTTCATATGTGTGCGACTTGCTTACGCCCATGCCTTATACACAGCCGGCACACATCTTTATTACAGAAAACCATATTTGGCATGGAAATTAACCACTTGCTTACTGGGCACTTAAACCCCCCTGCTGTGCAGACCAATTTTCAGCGCTGATGCACTTTGAATGACAATTGCGCGGTCATACTTAGCCAAATGTTTTTTTTTTTAAAGTTTCCACAAATAGAGCATTCTTTTGTTGGTATTTGATCACCTCTGTGGTTTTTTTCTTTTGTTCAAAAAAAAAAAAAGAAAAGACAGATTTTTAAAAATAATTTTGTATATTTTTGGATATTTTGATATAAAATTTTGCAAACAGGTAATTTGTCTCCTTCATTGATGTACGCTGATGAGGCGGCACTGATTGGTTACACTGATAGGCAGGTAGGTGATCAGCTTTTATTTTTATCCTCATGCTGTCAGCATGAGGAGAAAAAAATAAACAATTACCGAGCTTTAGTTTACATCATGTGATCAGCCGTCATTGGCTGACAGCTAATCGCGTGGTAAGGGGCCGGGATCGGCCCTTACTTCAATCTGTGATCACCCGAGTCTCAGTGACTCAGTGCGCCCTGCGCGCCCTGCAGGAAGCACACGGGGAGCCCGTCCTGTGACAGCCTCCCAGAAATTCAGGTCCACGCTGTGGCTGTCGTTTGGCTATAGCACAGACACCAAGTGGTTAATAGAAAAACAGATGCAGATTTCTAGGATTGGCCAAAAATAATGTTTAGAGTCAAAGGCAACTAATGATTTTCTATTAAAGATCTAAATGGGCCATTAACATGCATCACATTTGAACTTAGGAATGTGTCTTTGCAAAGTTAAACTAATTAAAATCCTTTCTTATTTTTGCTTGGGGATAGACTGCAGAGGGATTAGAAGTTTTGTCAGATGTCTACACCCCTCATAGGGTGAAGACACCTCCCAAATTTTGCCAATTTCTCATTCAAAATTATTCACTTCCTGTCACATAGCCAAACAGGAAGTGGGGGTAAAACCCTACCAATGTATGTCCTTGGGGACACACAGGTCAATATAAATAGTTTCCCCATTCGGGAAATTGCACTCTAGCATTTTGCCATGTACATCCCAAATTATTCTGTATCTTGGGGTTTATTTACTAAAAGGTAAATCCACTTTGCACTTAGAACTTAGAAGTGCAGTTGCTGGAGATCCGAGGGGGACAAGCAAGGAAAAGGAAAAAAAAACAGCATCTTTGCCTCTACATGATTGGATGATAAAATCACCAGTAGTACCCCTCTGATTTTCATCAACTACACTTGTATTGCAGAAAGGATTTGCCTTTAATAAACCCCAAAATACCTAATAATACCTAATAAACCTAATAATAATACACAACAAAGTGCTAGAATGCAATTTGCATAGTGGGGGCACTAGTTAGATTGACCTGTGTGTCCCCAAGGAAAAATAGTGTTAGGGTTTTACTCTCATTTCCTGTTTGGCTATGTGACTGGAAGCAAAGCCAATTTTAAGAAAAGGGACACAAAGCCCAACCTTAAAAAATAAATAAATAAATAAAAAAAAAAATCTTGATTTCCCTCAAATGTCCACAATTAGAATAGGATTGTCTTCAGCTTGATTTTAGTTCAGTGCTCTAAATCAGTGCTTCTCAACTCTGTCCTCAAGTACCCCCAACAAGCCATGTTTGCAGGTTTTCCTTTATCTTGCACAGGTGCTTTAAATCAAAGTCAATGGTTTTGTATTTTGGACAGCTATTTTAGATAAGATACAATTTTCTAAACATGTCCTGTCGGGGGGGGGGGGGGGGGGGTTCTTGAGGACTGAGGCTGAAAACCACTGCTCAAAAGGAAAATTGAATACTTGCCACTCTGAAATGTTACTTTCCTGGTCACTATCCATGGCAGCATGTGCACAATCCATGCATGTGCTACCATGAAGGCACCAGGAAAGTAACTTAAAACTAAAAAAAAAAATAAAAAAGGGATTTGTCTAAGACATGCCAATCAGCCTAGTTAAGCTGCAGCTGGGAAATCCGTTGCATGAAAAGAACACACATAAAACATAAAAAACTTGAAACAATTTTATTGGTCCAAAAAAAAAAAAAAACCAGGACTTGGAAAAGAAGCAAGGAAAGCAAAATACACACACATATGGTAATTTGAGACACTAACAGAATATGTTTGAGATTTGGCCCATTTGCAGTGTAAATTAACAGGAGTTAAAAGGAGTGCACCCACAAATGGACATCTATTAAGGATTAAAACAACATTAGGCACAACATCTTGAGAAAGAATTTTAAAAATAAGGCAGCACAGACAGTTAAATCAAAGCGAACAACGTAAAAACAACAAAAATTTCCAACATAAAAAATATTTCATGGTAAAATAACCACCACCCCAAAAAACAAACAAACGTAACAAATAAATTGCATTAAAAAACATATCTGTTTTGCAACAACATAATAAACAAAATACAACACACACACACACCAAAAACGCACTGGAACGCATCAAAACCGTGCATGCAGAAAAGCACCTGGAATGCGTCTGGGCTGCGTCTCTATGGTGTGAACTAGTCCTAAGGGCCCTAAGGGCCAGATCACACTATAGAAACGCAGTCCGGATGCGTTCCAGGTTCTTTTCTGCATGCACGTTTTTAATGCATTCCAGTGTGTTTTTGGTGCGTTTTTGATGCATTTTACAGCGTTCCAGTACAGTCCAGTGCATAAAAAATGCAGAATGTTCTACATTTTTTTCTGGAGCTGGAAACGCACTGGAACTGCAAGCACTGGTGTGAACTATGCCATTGAAAACCATATAACCTACTTTCCGTGAGTTTTGATGCAGAAAAAAATGCACTGGACTGCATGTGGTGTGAACTGGCCCTTAAGGAATAAAAGTTATTTAAAAATACTTGCGGCTATAATGAAATGTTGGTCCTGCAATACACATAAAAGTTCATTGATAAAAACAGCATTAAGAAAAAAAACAAATTTAAGAACAAAAAAATGTGCGGGGTTCCCCGAAATTCCATACCAGGCCCTTCAGATCTGGTATGGATATTAAGGGGAACCCCGCGCCAAAATAAAACAAAAAATGGCGTGGGGGTCCCCCTCAAAATCAATACCAGGCCCTTCAGGTCTGGTATGGCTTTTAAGGGGAACCCCGCGCCAAAATGTTTTTAAAAAATGGCGTTGGGGTCCCCCTCAAAATCAATACCAGGCCCTTCAGGTCTGGTATGGATATTAAGGGGAACCCAGCGCCAAAATAAAACAAAAAATGGCGTGGGGGTCCCCCTAAGAATCCATACCAGGCCCTTTAGGTCTGGCATGGATTTTAAGGGGTACCCCGCGCCAAAATGTTTTTAAAAAATGACGTGGGGTCCCCCTAAAAATCCATACCAGACCCTTATCCGAGCACGCAACCTGGCAGGCCGCAGGAAAAGAGGGGGGACGAGAGAGCTCCCCCCCTGAACCATACCAGGCCACATTGCCCTCAACATTGGGAGGGTGCTTTGGGGTCCCCCCCAAAGCACCTTGTCCCCATGTTGATGAGGACAAGGGCCTCATCCCCACAACCCTTGCCCGGTGGTTGTGGGGGTCTGCGGGCGGGGGGCTTATCGGAATCTGGAAGCCCCCTTTAACAAGGGGACCCCGAGATCCCGGCCCTCCCCCTGTGTGAAATGGTAAGGGGGAACAAAAGTACCCCTACCATTTCACAAAAAAAGTGTCAAAAATGTTAAAAATGACAAGAGACCGTTTTTGACAATTCCTTTATTTAAATGCTTCTTCTTTCCATCTTCTGTCTTCTTTCTTCTATCTTCTTTCCTCTATCTTCTATCCTCCTTCAGTTTCTTGCTCCATCTTCTTCTTCTTCTGGTTCCTCCTCTGGTGTTCTCGTCCGGCATCATCCTCCGTTGCCTCTTCCTCCCTTCTTCTTCTCGGGCTGCCCCACATCCATGGGAGGCTCCCGCTGTGTGACACTTCTCGTCTTCTGACGGTTCTTAAATAATGGAGGGCGGGGCCACCCCGAGGCTTTCCCTGTGACGTCAGAGGGGGCGGACAGGGAAGTCCCTGTGCGTCAGAGGGGGGAGGGGTCACCGGGTGGCCCCGCCCTCCGTTATTTAAGAACCGTCAGAAGATGAGAAGCGTCACACAGTGGGAGCCTTCCATAGATGCAGAGCGGCCTGAGAAGAAGAAGGGAAGAAGATGCCGCGGAGGAAGATGGCGGACGAGAACACCAGAGGAAGAATCAGAAGACCCAGAAGAACCAGAAGAAGAAGAAGAAGATGGAGGAAGAAACCGAAGGAAGATAGAAGATAGAAGATAGAAGAAAGAAGATAGAAGATGAAAAGAAGAAGCATTTAAATAAAGGAATTGTCAAAAACTGTCTCTTGTCATTTTTAACATTTTTGACACTTTTTTGTGAAATGGTAGGGGTACTTTTGTACCCCCTTACCATTTCACACAGGGGGGAGGGCCGGGATCTGGGGGTCCCCTTGTTAAAGGGGGCTTCCAGATTCCGATAAGCCCCCCGCCCACAGACCCCTACAACCACCGGACTTGGGTTGTGGGGATGAGGCCCTTGTCCTCATCAACATGGGGAAAAGGTGCTTTGCGGGGGACCCCAAAGCACCCTCCCAATGTTGAGGGTATGTGGCCTGGTATGGTTCAGGAGGGAGGGCGCTCTCTCGTCCCCCTTCTTTTCCTGCAGCCTGCCAGGTTGCGTGCTCGGATAAGGGTCTGGTATGGATTTTTAGGGGGACCTCACGCCATTTTTTTAAAATTTTGGCGCAGGGTTCCCCTTAAAATCCATACCAGACCTGAAGGGCCTGGTATGGATTTTTAGGGGGACCCCACGCCTTTTTTTTTTTTTTTTGGCGTGGGGCTCCCCTTAATATCCATACCAGACCTGAAGGGCCTGGTATTGAATTTCGGGGGAACCCCCATGCATTTTTTTTTCTGAATTTTGTCTTTTTTCTTAATAATGTTTTAATTAATGAACTTTTATGTGTTTTAACGGACCGACATTTCATTATAGCCGCAAAGTGAACCAGCGTAAAAAAAAAAAAGTCTAGAGGTGCGCCCGTTCAACCTATGCAAATGCATTTACGTTGCTTGACATTTACTAAGATTTTGCCAGCGCACTGAACCAAAGCATTTGAACAAGCGCAAATGCCGTTTGAGCATACGCAGTGTATAAATTCACCTCCCGCAGGTCCAAATGTATTTGCCTACACTGCCGGCTTGTTCAGAAAAAGTCAATTTTTTCATTCTATTTTGGCCATATTTGTTACTTGGACAGTTAGTACTACACTTCCCCACATCACCCCACATCACCCCCATAATATTGGCACTTCCAGCTTGTTTAACCACTTAAGGACTGCCTCACGCCGATTTACGTCGGCAAGGCGGCACGGGCAGGCAAAATCACGTACATGTACGTGATTTGCCTCCCGCGGGTGGGGGGTCCGATCGGACCCCCCCCGGTGCCCGAGGCGGTCCCGTTTTGTCCCCCGGCGATCGGAGGTGAGGGGGAGGCCATCCGTTCGTGGCCCCCCCCTCGCGATCGCCGCCGGCCAATCAGATTACTTCCTTTGCTGCTGTATGCTAAACAGCAGCAAAGGAAATGATGTCATCTCTCCTCGGCTCGGTATTCCGTTGCAGCGCCGAGGAGAGAAGACTGGTATGTGAGTGCACCAACACTACACAACACAGTAGAACATGCCAGGCACACAAAACACCCCGATCCCCCCCCCGATCGCCCCCCGATCACCCCCCAATCACCCCCCCCCCTGTCACAAACTGACACCAGCAGTTTTTTTTTTTTTTTTTTTTCTGATTACTGCATTGGTGTCAGTTTGTGACAGTTACAGTGTTGGGACAGTGAGTATTACCCCCTTTTAGGTCTAGGGTACCCCCCTAACCCCCCCTAATAAAGTTTTAACCCCTTGATCACCCCCCGTCACCAGTGTCACTAAGCAATCATTTTTCTGATCGCTGTATTAGTGTCGCTGGTGACGCTAGTTAGTGAGGTAAATATTTAGGTTCGCCGTCAGCGTTTTATAGCGACAGGGACCCCCATATACTACCTAATAAATGTTTTAACCCCTTGATTGCCTCCTAGTTAACCCTTTCACCACTGATCACCGTATAACTGTTACGGGTGACGCTGGTTAGTTTGTTTATTTTTTATAGTGTCAGGGCACCCGCCGTTTATTACTGAATAAAGGTTTAGCCCCCCGGTCGCCCGGCGGTGATATGCGTCGCCCCAGGCAGCGTCAGATTAGCGCCAGTACCGCTAACACCCACGCACGCAGCATACGCCTCCCTTAGTGATATAGTATCTGTACGGATCAATATCTGATCCGATCAGATCTATACTAGCGTCCCCAGCAGTTTAGGGTTCCCAAAAACGCAGTGTTAGCGGGATCAGCCCAGATACCTGCTAGCACCTGCGTTTTGTCCCTCCGCCCGGCCCACCCAAGTGCAGTATCGATTGATCACTGTCACTTACAAAACACTAAACGCATAACTGCAGCGTTCGCAGAGTCAGGCCTGATCCTGCGATCGCTAACAGTTTTTTTGGTAGCATTTTGGTGAGCTGGCAAGCACCAGCCCCAGGCAGCGTCAGGTTAGCGCCAGTACCACTGACACCCACGCACGCACCGTACACCTCCCTTAGTGGTATAGTATCTGAACGGATCAATATCTGGTCCGATCAGATCTATACTAGCGTCCCCAGCAGTTTAGGGTTCCCAAAAACGCAGTGTTAGCGAGATCAGCCCAGATACCTGCTAGCACCTGCGTTGTGCCCCTCCGCCTGGCCCAGCCCAGCCCACCCAAGTGCAGTATCGATCGATCACTGTCACTTACAAGGCACTAAACGCATAACTGCAGCATTCGCAGAGTCAGGCCTGATCCCTGCGATCGCTAACAGTTTTTTTTGGTAGCATTTTGGTGAACTAGCAAGCACCGGCCCCAGGCAGCGTCAGGTTAGCGCCAGTACCACTAACACCCACGCACGCAGCATACGCCTTTTTTAGTGGTATAGTATCTGAACGGATCAATATCTGATCCGATCAGATCTATACTAACGTCCCCAGCAGTTTAGGGTTCCCAAAAACGCAGTGTTAGCGGGATCAGCCCAGATACCTGCTAGCACCTGCGTTTTGCCCCTCCGCCCGGCCCAGCCCAGCCCACCCAAGTGAAGTATCGATCGATCACTGTCACTTACAAAACACTAAACGCATAACTGCAGCGTTTGCAGAGTCAGGCCTGATCCCTGCGATCGCTAACAGTTTTTTTGGAAGCTTTTTATTGAACTGGCAAGCACCAGCAGCCTAGTGCACCCCGGTCGTAGTCAAACCAGCGCTGCAGTAACACTTGGTGACGTGGCGAGTCCCATAAGTGCAGTTCAAGCTGGTGAGGTGGCAAGCACAAGTAGTGTCCCGCTGCCACCAAAAAGACGAACACAGGCCCGTCGTGCCCATAGTGCCCTTCCTGCTGCATTCGCCAATCCTAATTGGGAACACACCGCTTCTGCAGCGCCCGTACTTCCCCCATTCACATCCCCAACCAAATGCAGTCGGCTGCATGAGAGGCATTTTTATGTCCTCCCGAGTACCCCTACCCAACGAACCCCCCCAAAAAAAATGTTGTGTCTGCAGCAAGCGCGGATATAGGCGTGACACCCGCTATTATTGTCCCTCCTGTCCTGACAATCCTGGTCTTTGCATTGGTGAATGTTTTGAACGCTACCATGCACTAGTTGAGTATTAGCGTAGGGTACAGCATTCCACAGACTAGGCACACTTTCACAGGGTCTCCCAAGATGCCATCGCATTTTGAGAGACCCGAACCTGGAACCGGTTACAGTTATAAAAGTTAGTTACAAAAAAAGTGTAAAAAAAAAAAAAAATATATAAAATAAAAAAAAATAGTTGTCGTTTTATTGTTCTCTCTCTCTATTCTCTCTCTCTATTGTTCTGCTCTTTTTTTACTGTATTCTATTCTGCAATGTTTTATTGTTATTGTTATTGTTATTATGTTTTATCATGTTTGTTTTTCAGGTATGTAATTATTTATACTTTACTGTTTACTGTGCTTTATTGCTAACCATTGTTAACCATTTTTTTGTCTTCAGGTACGCCATTCACAACTTTGAGTGGTTATACCAGAATGATGCCTGCAGGTTTAGGTATCATCTTGGTATCATTCTTTTCAGCCAGCGGTTGGCTTTCATGCAAAAGCAATCCTAGCAGCTAATTAACCTCTAGACTGCCTTTACAAGCCGTGGGAGGGAATGCCCCCCCCCCCCACCATCTTCCGTGTTTTTCTCTGGCTCTCCTGTCTCAACAGGGAACCTGAGAATGCAGCCGGTGATTCAGCCAGCTGACCATAGAGCTGATCAGAGACAAGAGTGGCTCCAAACATCTCTATGGCCTAAGAAACCGGAAGCTACGAGCATTTTATGACTTAGATTTCGCCGGATGTAAATAGCGCCATTGGGAAATTGGGGAAGCATTTTATCACACCGATCTTGGTGTCGTCAGATGCTTTGAGGGCAGAGGAGAGATCTAGGGTCTAATAGACCCCAATTTTTTCAAAAAAGAGTACCTGTCACTACCTATTGCTATCATAGGGGATATTTACATTCCCCGAGATAACAATAAAAATGATTTAAAAAAAAAAAAATGAAAGGAACAGTTTAAAAATAAGATAAAAAAGCAAAAAAATAATAAAGAAAAAAAAAAAAAGCACCCCTGTCGCCCCCTGCTCTTGCACTAAGGCGAACGCAAGCGGCGGTCTGTCGTCAAACGTAAACAGCAATTGCACCATGCATGTGAGGTATCACCGCGAAGGTCAGATCGAGGGCAGTAATTTTAGCAGTACACCTCCTCTGCAAATCTAAATTGGTAACCTGTAAAGGCTTTTAAAGGCTTTTAAAAATGTATTTATTTTGTTGCCACTGCACGTTTGTGCGCAATTGTAAAGCATGTCATGTTTGGTATCCATGTACTCGGCCTAAGATCATCTTTTTTATTTCATCAAACATTTGGGCAATATAGTGTGTTTTAGTGCATTAAAATTTAAAAAAGTGTGTTTTTTCCCCAAAAAATGCGTTTGAAAAATCGCTGCGCAAATACTGTGTGAAAAAAAAAAATGAAACACCCACCATTTTAATCTGTAGGGCATTTGCTTTAAAAAAAATATATAATGTTTGGGGGTTCAAAGTAATTTTCTTGCAAAAAAAAAAAACTTTTTCATGTAAACAATAAGTGTCAGAAAGGGCTTTGTCTTCAAGTGGTTAGAAGAGTGGGTAATGTGTGACATAAGCTTCTAAATGTTGTGCATAAAATGCCAGGACAGTTCAAAACCCCCCCAAATGACCCCATTTTGGAAAGTAGACACCCCAAGCTATTTGCTGAGAGGCATGTCGAGTCCATGGAATATTTTATATTGCGACACAAGTTGCGGGAAAGAGACAAATTTTTTTTTTTTTTTTTGCACAAAGTTGTCACTAAATGATATATTGCTCAAACATGCCATGGGAATATGTGAAATTACACCCCAAAATAAATTCTGTTGCTTCTCCTGAGTACGGGGATACCACATGTGTGAGACTTTTTGGGAGCCTAGCCGCGTACGGGCCCCCGAAAACCAAGCACCGCCTTCAGGCTTTCTAAGGGCGTGAATTTTTGATTTCACTCTTCACTGCCTATCACAGTTTCGGAGGCCATGGAATGCCCAGGTGGCACAAAACCCCCCCAAATGACCCCATTTTGGAAAGTAGACACCCCAAGCTATTTGCTGAGAGGTATAGTGAGTATTTTGCAGACCTCACTTTTTGTCACAAAGTTTTGAAATTTGAAAAAAGAAAAAAAAAAAAAGTTTTTTCTTGTCTTTCTTCATTTTCAAAAACAAATGAGAGCTGCAAAATACTCACCATGCCTCTCAGCAAATAGCTTGGGGTGTCTACTTTCCAAAATGGGGTCATTTGGGGGGATTTTGTGCCACCTGGGCATTCCATGGCCTCCGAAACGGTGATAGGCAGTGAAGAGTAAAATCAAAAATTCACGCCCTTAAAAACGCTGAAGGCGGTGATTGGTTTTCGGGGCCCCGTACGCGGCTAGGCTCCCAAAAAGTCCCACACATGTGGTATCCCCATACTCAGGAGAAGCAGCTAAATGTATTTTGGGGTTCAATTCCACATAGGCCCATGGCCTGTGTGAGCAATATATCATTTAGTGACAACTTTGTGCAAAAAAAAAAAAAAAAAAAAGTGTCACTTTCCCGCAACTTGTGTCAAAATATAAAATATTCCATGGACTCAACATGCCTCTCAGCAAATAGCTTGGCGTGTCTACTTTCCAAAATGGGGTCATTTGGGGGGGGTTGTGCCACCTGGGCATTCCATGGCCTCCGAAACTGTGATAGGCAGTGAAGAGTGAAATCAAAAATTTACACCCTTAGAAATCCTGAAGGCGGTGATTGGTTTTCGGGGTCCCGTACGCGGCTAGGCTCCCAAAAAGTCCCACACATGTGGTATCCCCATACTCAGGAGAAGCAGCTAAATGTATTTTGGGGTTCAATTCCACATAGGCCCATGGCCTGTGTGAGCAATATATCATTTAGTGACAACTTTGTGCAAAAAAAAAAAAAAAAGTGTCACTTTCCCGCAACTTGTGTCAAAATATAAAATATTCCATGGACTCAACATGCCTCTCAGCAAATAGCTTGGGGTGTCTACTTTCCAAAATGGGGTCATTTGGGGGGGGTTGTGCCACCTGGGCATTCCATGGCCTCCGAAACTGTGATAGGCAGTGAAGAGTGAAATCAAAAATTTACACCCTTAGAAATCCTGAAGGCGGTGATTGGTTTTCGGGGTCCCGTACGCGGCTAGGCTCCCAAAAAGTCCCACACATGTGGTATCTCCGTACTCAGGAGAAGTAGCTGAATGTATTTTGGGGTGCAATTCCACATAGGCCCATGGCCTGTGTGAGCAATATATCATTTAGTGACAACTTTTTGTAAATATTTTTTTTTTTTTTGTCATTATTCAATCACTTGGGACAAAAAAAATAAATATTCAATGGGTTCAACATGCCTATCAGCAATTTCCTTGGGGTGTCTACTTTCCAAAATGGGGTCATTTGGGGGGGTTTTGTACTGCCCTGCCATTTTAGCACCTCAAGAAATGACATAGGCAGTCATAAACTAAAAGCTGTGTAAATTCCAGAAAATGTACCCTAGTTTGTAGACGCTATAACTTTTGCGCAAACCAATAAATATACGCTTATTGACATTTTTTTTACCAAAGACATGTGGCCGAATACATTTTGGCCTAAATGTATGACTAAAATTGAGTTTATTGGATTTTTTTTATAACAAAAAGTAGAAAATATCATTTTTTTTCAAAATTTTTGGTCTTTTTCCGCTTATAGCGCAAAAAATAAAAACTGCAGAGGTGATCAAATACCATCAAAAGAAAGCTCTATTTGTGGGAAGAAAAGGACGCAAATTTCGTTTGGGTACAGCATTGCATAACCGCGCAATTAGCAGTTAAAGCGACGCAGTGCCAAATTGGAAAAAGACCTCTGGTCCTTAGGCAGCATAATGGTCCGGGGCTCAAGTGGTTAAATTTTAAGTTAAAGATGCCGTGCGCCATGTCTATAGTGGCGTACCGATCACCTCTTTCCGTGCACCGGGAAGAGAATAGTAAATGGGGGATCGCACTGTGTTACCGGCGCAAATGCTTTGTAAATACGAAAATGTAATTTGCGCATCGGCGTGCACCGCAAGTCATGGTGAAAATGCTTCGTAAATCAGCCCCCCTGTCAGTAGTATCAACTCCTTAGGAAGTGAACTGTTGATTCATGAAATGTGTTGAGACTTAACATGTATTCCATCTGTTTTTCCTAATGGCAAATATATCACTGTATTTTTTTTTTTTTTGAGCTTTTCTTACTATGTATTGATGCGTGGAAAATTGTAAATTCAGTTCTTGTTGCATATTTTACTTTTAATGTTTTTTGTTTCATATATTTCTAATAAAGCTGACCATTTGTATATGTTATATCTTTGTGTCTGACTACTTCCAAAAAAGTCCCCTGGGCAGTAGGATTTTTAAAGAACTTAAAACAGTGTAATGTTCCTCAGCAATGCGTAATATCACAAGAAATTACTTTTCCTTTGGGAAGGCATGTGGCAAGATGATTTTAAGGCAGGAGATTGTGAGAAAGAGGGGAAGAGTGTTGCCTCCCCATACCACAAACAAGGACCTTGTTCACAAATAAGGACCTTTATATCAGTATTACCAGCTGTTAATGCATACAGTATATGACATTTTGTGAATGTGTGCTACTTAAACTGGCAGTTGCCCAGTCGTGCAACACTGTACATAAATTAAATTTACATATTTTTTTTCATACAAATAGAGCTTTCTTTTGATGGTTTTTGATCACTACTAGGTTTTTAATTTTTCCTTATATATACAAAATACCACAACATTTTCAACTTTCTGTTATAAAATATATCCAATAAAAAATCTGAAAATCGAATTTCTTCATAAATTTAGGCTTAAATATATTCTGTTACATGTCTTTGGAAAAAATTAAAAATAAAATAAAAAAGTTATAGCTTCTACTACGATATATACTGGAATTTACACAGTATAGACGCTGTACTGTAATGGCGGGGATCAGCAGCTTATAGTGAGACTTTGATAGGATGGTGGGCAGTCTGGCACTAAAAGGCACTATCTGGGAGGGTCACTAACTGACACGTTTGTCACTAGTGACACTAATACAGTGATCTATGATAATAATGTACATTGACAATGTGCTACTGACACTGGCTGGGAAGGGGTTAATATCTAGGGGAAATCAAGGGGTTAACTGTGTGTAATGTGTGCTGCTTTTACTTTACTACCCGCTCTCTTTTTTCTGCTTTTGTGTTAGTAAAGAACTCTGTGTGACTGGACACAGCTGATCGGCTGATTTCAGCAAAAATCATTGGTTGAAATCTGCTGTCAAAATCGTGCCGCGTCCGATCACAGCACGGGTCGGCAGGGGGTGCGCTCATGAGCGCAAGAAAATCAAAGGAAGGCTGTTGCATACAGTTAACAATCTATGCTTGTGTTTTTGAATTGCCATCCTGAGGTAAATTGTTCTCACTTTCCCCACCTATGTGCACAGATCTGTAAACCCAAAAATTCTTTATATCTCTCCACAACAACTGATTGATAGATCATTCTTCAACACATGGACTTCTTCTTCTATTCATTTTCTACAGTGTGCTCCTAAACCATCTCTCCCACTGCATCCCACCCCCATCTGCATAGATAAAATAAAGAAAATGGCATACACCTGTTAGGCCTATTATCCTTAATTAAAACTGTCCTGTTGCTGGTTAATTTTACACTGCTGTATCCTCTATGATATCTTAAATTTTTATTAAAAATTAAAATAAGTCAATAATGAAAACGGAAAATTGAATACTTACCTTTCTGTAATTTTCCTTTCCTGGTGCCTGCCCATGGCAGCATACCAATGGTTGGTTGTTCCGCCCCCTACCAACCCACAGGACTACTTTAACTCTATAAAAAAGAGTTACTCCCCTCAGTCAGTATTCTTGTAACTAGATCTCATAACGCTAAGGATCATTGAAGGGAGGGTGTATGCTGCCATGGGCAAGCACCAGGAAAGGAAAATTTCGGAAATGTAAGTATTCAATTTTCCGTTTTCCTGGTGCCTCCATGGCAGCATACCAATGGTAAATAACTCGCTTACAGGCAGGGTACTGCAATAAAGAAATTTAATAAGAAAAACTACAGTACAGTTGACTGCAAGGTCCTTTCCCCAAACTCTCGGGAAGTAAGGACTGCCACTACACTATAGTGGGACATGAACGTGCTAAAGGACGACCAGCTGGCCACTCGGCAAATTGTCTAAGGGGAGACCCGCGCCAAAGCTGCCCAGGAGGAAGCTATCCCACGCGTTGAGTGCACATTGACCGCATCTGGAACTGGGAGACCACTAGCCCGATATGCTCTTTGGATCAACCTTACAATCCAACTTGCCAAGGTCATTTTGGATGCCGCCATTCCCTTCCTGGCACCTTTTGGGATGACAAATAGGCGCTGATCTTTCCTGAACTGCTGCGTCAAATTTAGGTAGTGACTTAGGGATCTGACTATATCCAACTCATGCAGTTTTGAGGAGGCTGGATCCTCCCCGAATGCTGGAAGAACCCACTCTTGGTTCAGATGGAAGACTGAAGGTACTTTAGGGATGAACTGATGAATAGGCTGCAACACCACCCTGTCTGGGAAGAAGGTAATGTAGGGTTCTTGTGACCCTAATGCTTGGATCTCTGATACCCTGCGACCTGAAGTGATGGCGACTAGAAAGACTGCCTTTAGAGAAATATCCTCCAAGGTGCATTCTTCTGTGGGAGCAAACGGAGGTTTTGAAAGGACATTAAGCACGATAGTCAAATCCCATTTGGGGTATAGCGTCTTTCTGGGAGGTCTCAATCTTAGAACTGCTTCCAGGAAGCTTCCACAAGAGGGTCTAGTTCACCCCGGGTATCTGTTAGAGCTGAAAGGGCTGAAACCTGGACCTTAAGCGTGTTCAGGCCCAAACCTAAGTCCAATCCACTCTGTAAAAAGAGGAGTATGTTCTGGATTCCGGGGTTTAGAGGATTGAAATGGTTAGTCTCTGCCAATTCCATAAACTTTCTCCAAATTCTATAGTATGTGGAATGCGTAGATGCTTTTCTGGCCTGTAGTAGTTTTTGAATGACATTATGCGAACATCCTAACTTGCCCAACCTCTTCCGTTCAACTTCCAAACCCTCAAGTCCAGGATCTCCGGGTGTGGGTGACAGAACTCGCCCTGAGACAGAAGGTTGTCTATGCAAGGGGAAGCGGTTTGCACAAGGCCATCTTGACTAGCAGCGTGAACCACGGTCTCTTGGGCCAGTATGGAATCACTGCCAAAATAGCGATTGCTTCTGTTGTTAGGTGTTGGAGAAACCTCAGTATCAGTGGAGTTGGGGGGTATGCGTATGCCATCTGAAAATTCCATGTTAGGGCATCCACCCCTGCTAACTTTGGAGATGGGGATCTCGAAAAAAAAAGCTGTGTCTTCGCATTGAGCGGGGAGGCAAATAGGTCTATTTGGGGAGTGCCCCATTGCCGGCATATCCAGGAGAAGACCCTCGGATTCAGAGACCACACGTTGTTGTGGGTGAAAGTTGATCGGCTAATTGGTTCTCTGGCCCTGGGATATATGAGGCCCGTAGGTTGACTAAATTCCTCTCGGCCCATGTCAGAATGGGTGTCACTTCGTTCAGGAGGGACCTGCTGTGCGTTCCCCCTTGATTCTGAACATAAACCACTGCCACTCTGTTGTCCATCTGGAGAAGGATGGATTTGGCCTTGAGGAAGGTGGCCAGAGACAAGATTGCCAACCAAGCTGCCCTTAGCTCCAAGGTGTTTGACACTACCTTTGTTGCATTGAATTGCCATCTGCCCTGTACCAACTGGTTTTGGTAATGTGCCCCCCATCCTAACTGACTCGCGTCTGTCATCAGAACAGTCCATAGGATGGGGCCAAGGGGACAGTGAAGGAAAAAGTTGGATGGCCTTGTCCACCACCAAAGGCATGATTTCATTGCAGGCGTAACTGATATCCTCTGATCTAGGCGATTTTTCTTCCACTGTGATAAAAAGCCCACCTAGAAAGTCCGTAGATGCCATCTGGCCCATTTCACCATGGGTATGCATGACGAGAGGGAACCGAGCAGGCTCAGAGAGTCTGACGCTGACATGGAATGGCTCGCTAGTGGCCTTTTCACCTTCCCTATCAATGAAGGGATCTTTTCTGATGGAAGTGAGACTGCTCTTCCTGGAGTGTTGAAGAATGCTCCTAGGTAAGTTATCTCCTGTGTGGGCATAAGTTGACTTTTGACGTAGTTGATTAGCCAACCGAACTTTATCAGTGTGTCTAGGACCAATTGTACATGTATCACCAAGGTCTGTCTGTGCTGGGATAGAACTAGAATATCATCCAAATAGTGTAGTACTCGAATCCTCTTCTCTCGAAGAGGAGCCAAGATCGCTAGTAGCACTTTGGTGAAGGTTCTGGGCACTGTAGAAATCCCGAAGGGAAGGCATTGGAACTGAAGATGTAAGTCACTTATTCTGAACCGAAAAAAGGCTGAAACTGAGTGTGGATAGGTATATTAAGATACGCATCCTGAAGGTCTATAGACGCCATCGAATCTCCTGGCTGAACGGATAGAATGACCGTGTTGAAGGACTCCATCTTGAAATGTTCCACACGGATATACCTGTTCAGTCTCTTCAGGTCTAGCACCGGCCTCCAACCCCCTGATTTTTTGGGGACCGAGAAGACCGGGGAATAAAAGCCTAAGCGTTTCTCCGAGTCTGGAACTGGTACCACTGCCTGCTGGAGAACAAGCATTTTGACATATTGAAGAAGGGCCTCCTTCTTTTCTCTGGAGGTTGGGATCTTGGTGGGCTGAAAGGAATAAAGGGGGGGCTGCCTTTTGAATCTCCAGAAATGTCCTTGACAGACCGTGGACACTGCCCACTGGTCTACACAATCTTCCACCCAAACCTGGGCAAATGCCTTTAGACGGGCTCCCACCGGACCAGTTTGGGTGAGGAGGGCGTCAAAAGGACTTCTGGCTCTCAACCATGGATGTAGAGGCTTTGGGTTTTGTCGACCTCAGAAAAGTAGCTTGTGAACCTTTCCAGCCCCTTCTGTATTCCCTTCCTGGGCGGTAGGACCTGGAATCCTTCCCTCTAAGCTGGCCTGCTGGGCGACTAGCGAATCTTTTCCTCCTGCCTCTGTCCTGGGGAATTAAACCACTTTTCCCCCTGTGACTCTGGTAATTGCTGTATCCATCTTTTCGCTGAACAGGGCTTTTCCATCGTATGGAACACGACACCATGATTGTTTAGACGTTGGGTTGGCCGACCATGGTTTTAGCCACAACGCTCTTCTGGCTGTGATGGAATACAGCATGGCCCTGGAAGAACATTTTAAGACATCAATAGCTGCTTCTGCTATGAAATCTGAGGCCAATTTTAATTCATCCAGTGCCTTAATGATTTTTTCTGAGCCCACCCCTTGTCTGAGGGCCGTTTCCACATTGTTCGACCATACTCTGGTGGCCCTTGAGATCGAAGTCAGAGCTACCGCCGGTTTACATGCTCCTCCAGCCACCTGATAAGTCTTTTTCAGGTCTGAGTTAATCCTTCGGTCAAGGACTGAGAGCTTGGGCCTAAATTCCATGTGGCCCAGACCCCTTTTATCATCCAAAACCAGCAGATGAAACCATGTGTGATAAGTATCTTTGATATTTCATTGTTGTTATATGTTGTAGAGATATGCTGTTTAGTATATTGTGTTCTGATTGTAAGATATGTAACATTGTAATGCCTTTTAATACTTTTACGTGGATTTCCTAATTCCCTGGGAAATAAACAAGATATTATTCTTACTAGCAGCACTGCGTGTTTGGTTTCATAGCTAGCCTGGTATTATTGTGATATTAACAATAACATGTGCTCAGAGGTTAATAAACTAACTACAGGGATTAGACAAATTAATACACAGATATAATATGAATTATATTATTGTTTACTTCACTGCGTCTTCTAGTGGTAAAGTCGAATTTCTAGCCAATCTCATAACTGAGGCGTCCACAGTTGGTACAGTATCAAAAAGCTGCGCGCCTGCTTCTGCTAGTGGATATAACTTAAGAAAACGATTATACGCAATAGGTCTTCTGTCCACCTTCTACCATTCGTCTGTTACCACCTCCTTGATTTCTTCCACCAAGGGAAAGGTTCATAACTTCTTTTTTCAGATGTGGGAAATTCTTCTTTGTTTTAGAAGGGGGCTCCGGATTTTCCTCCCACTGGACTGCATTCTTGACCGCGGTGATGAAAGGCTCAACTAGAGCAAAGTCAAAAGCTGAAATATTGTCATCCACCCCTTCCGCCTCATCATCAGAATTCACCTCTGCGTCCGAATGAGGAGTGGGAGCATTTATTGCTGCTTCGGCCGAGGATGGGTTAACTTGGTCTTGGGAGAGGGCCAACTCCCTGATTGAATCCTTGATCAGGCTCTTAATTGATTCTAGAGACTGCTGCTTGTCTTTTTCCTTGTCCCCTGTAGCCTCTAGTAGACACCTCTCGCATACCAATTTTTCCGGCAGCGCTTGTCTTCCACACACCCAACAGGTCTTCTCTTTTGGATACACCGGTCTTTGGGATTCGTGTCTGCTAGGGGTATGTCGGGGTGGCCTATGGCCACTGCGGGAGGCATGAGCTGAAGATGAATGAGAATGCCCCGAGCTCTTATGACCCCTTGATCTCCTATCTGGAGAGCTTCGGTGGGATGATCTGCGGGATGATCCCCGGTGCGGGCTGTAAAACAAAAAATATGTTCTAAATTGCCCGGCGTGCTCTTTTTAAAAAAAAAAAAAAAAAAACTTACCTGATTGTTGCAGCCCTTACTTAGTGGTATGATGAGGATCTTTTTGTTGCAGTATCACATTACTATGGGCAGCTGGAAACCAAGAAAAAAAAGGATAGATTTTTTTTTCAACTTTATATAACTATATATATATATATATATATACATATATATATATACATACATATATACATATATACATATACATGCATACAAACACATGTACACATATTCAAGCCAGTAATGCCCCTAAATACCTTGGCCAGGCTCTATTGTCTTTGCACAATAGGGAAGACACTTAGGGAGATGTCTTCTCCTTGATAGCTGGCAATGTAATGAATCCAAGGCTCTCTATTTATGCTGAGAACGCTTTGGGAGTACCAAGATGGCCGCCAACGGCTTCAGTCCACTACGGCGCATGCGCCGTATCGACACATGACGTCACACTGTGACTCCGCCCCCCTGCCGGGTAAAACAGAGCAGATCGGCGTGCGGGACGTGCCGCACACTGCTACAGGAGGAGGGGGGAACATTATCCATGGAGGAACGCTGAAAGGCAGGTAACAGCCTGCTCACACAAAGATATGAGGCATGCCATCAGGGAAGAGCATAGAGGAGAGGGATAGGCTTCTGTTAATCTTCCAATATGGCCCCCAAAAAAGATTCACAGAAAAAAATGGCCTCCCATACTTATCTGGCGCATTTAGCAGCCCAAGCAATGGGACTCCATACTGCAGGAGAGCATGAACCTGCAACAGTCACACCGTAAAGCGGTGAGGTAAGGCTGATAATGATCCTGCTGGGATGAGGACAGAGAAAAGAATACTGACTGAGGGGAGTAACTCTTTTTTATAGAGTTAAAGTGGTCCTGTGGGTTGATAGGGGGTAAGAGCAACCATCCATTGGTATTCTGCCATGGAGGCACCAGGAAACAAGATTTAAAAGTATACAATGCATGAACAGATCAACTATATTTTGTTCTTTTATTTTCCAGAACAAAAAAAAGGTGATTATGCCACAAAGATTGGATTGTTTAAGCTAGGTCAGGTGATGCATTCTCATCAGCCTTGCCATCCCTGCTCTCCGTATTTGTTTAAAAGGCCTTATGAGTAAATTGAAAATGTAGTTACCAAAAAGTGAAAATAAAAAATGCTAATCTGTAAATTGTCTAAAAAATGTAAACATACAAAAATAGTAGTAGAAAATTACAAAATGGGGCTGGACCAGTGTTGTTTTCAGCACTATGAAAGCCCAGGTTTCTGCCCTCTCTTACTTTTAAAGACCGTTGGCCTTTCACTCCTTTTAATAAGATCTAATCTGTGTCACAGATCAGTAACAATGTCGATCTGCTACTTGTGGTTGCATTAGCATGTGGTGTCTCTTTGACTTTTACAGCATGCTATCTTCTAAAACTGTGAGGTATTAATGTCACTGGAACTCACCTGCTGGTTTACATTGCACCTACAGGATAAATTCCTGACCATACTATACATTAAAATTACTATTTAGCTGTGCTCATTCCAATACCTGTGGCCCCAGCATTAAGTTTATTTCCTAGCACCATGTTATTTTCTGCATTTCCTTTGGTGGTCATTCTGACCTTTTGCCTGTCTTTGTTTTTGTTATTGTCTGCGACTGGGTACTATGCTCTGATTTAATCCCTCGTCAGCTGCCTATTGCATTGATGAGTCTATGTACAACAACGTACACACGATCGGACTTTTTGACAACAAACATGCAAATTAGCTGTTTTGGAGCAACATCCGATCGTGTGTACGCTCCATCGGACAAAATTTTTCAGTTTCCATCGGACTTTTCTTGGCTGTGCGAACGGGCAAACTTTCCGGTAACAAAAGTCCGATGGAGCAAATTCCGATCGTGTGTGCACAAAGCCGTCAGACTTTTGTACAAACTACAGTACGCTGCCGCGAGAATGTTTCCAGCACGATCGGATCGTGCTGGTTCTCACTAACAGGGTACTGTACATCTCGCGCTGGCTGCAATAGGAAAAACACATTTTCCTATTGTGGCGAGTGTGAGAGGGAATTCCCCTCTGGGAGCATACCAGGCCCTCAGGTCTGGTATGGATTTTAAGGGGAACCCTCTACACCGAAAAAACGGCGTGGGGGTCCCCCCAAAATCCATACCAGACCCTTATCCGAGCACGCAGCCCAGCCGGTCAGGAAAGGGGGTGGGGACGAGCGAGCGCCCCCCCTCCTGAGCCGTACCAGTCTGCATGGCCTCAACATGGGGGTGGGTACTTTGGGGGAGGGGGAGCCCTGCGGCCCCCCCACCCCAAAGCACCTTGTCCCCATGTTGATGAGAACAAGGGCCTCTTCCCGACAACCCTGGCCGTTGGTTGTCGGGTCTGCGGGCGGGGGCTTATCAGAATCTGGGAGCCCCCTTTAATAAGGGGGCCCCCAGATCCCGGCCCCCCACCCTATGTAAATGAGTATGGGGTACATCGTACCCCTACCCATTCACCTAGGGAAAAAAGTGTCAATAAAAAACAAACTACACAGGTTTTTAAAGTAAGTTATTAGGCAGCTTCGGGGGTCTTCTTCCGACTGCGGGGGTCTTCTTCTGACTTCGGGGGTCTCTCCGGCATCTTCTCCCAGTGTCCTGTTCTTCTCCGCTCTCTCTGGCCTCTTCTCCTGCTCCTCCACTATCGTCTGCTGCTCTTTTGCTAGTGGTGGCCCGGACTTTTGGATCGTCTTCTTCCCTCTTCTTTTCTTCTGATGTTGACACGACGCTCTCTCCCGCTGGAATGGTGTGTAAGCGCTCCGCAATGACTTATATAGGCGGTGGCCCCGCCCCCTTATGATGTCACAGTCCCAGGGCATGCGGGGACTGTGACGCCATAAGAGGGCGTGGCCATGGGATGACATCACCCGGTGACCCCACCCCATGCCTATATGAGTCATTTCGGAGCGCTTGCACAGCATTACATCGGGAGAGAGCGTCGTGTCAACATCAGAAGAAGAGAAGAGGAAAGAAGACGACTCAGAAGTCCGGGCCACCTCTAGCAAAAGAGCGGCAGAAGATAGCGGAGGAGCCGGCAGAAGAACCAGACACCGGGAAAAGAGGCCAGAGAGAGCAGAGAAGAACTGGACACCGGGAGAAGACGCTGGAGAGACCCCCGAAGTCAGAAGAAGACCCCCGGAGTCGGAAGAAGACCCCCGACATTGGAAGAAGACCCCCAGAGCTGCCTAATAAATTACTTTAAAAACCTGTGTAGTGTGTTTTTTTATTGACACTTTTTTCCCTAGGTGAATGGGTAGGGGACTCCCGGATTCCGATAAGCCCCCACCCGCAGACCCCGACAACCAACGGCCAGGGTTGTCGGGAAGAGGCCCTTGTCCTCATCAACATGGGGACAAGGTGCTTTGGGATGGGGGCCGTAGGGTGCCCCCCTCCCCCAAAGCACCCACCCCCCCATGTTGAGCGCATGCGGCCTAGTGCAGCTCAGGAGGAGGGGGGGCACTCGCTCGTCCCCACCCCCTTTCCTGACTGGCCGGGCTGCGTGCTCGGATAAGGGTCTGTATGGATTTTGGGGGGACCCCCACGCCGTTTTTTCGGCATAGGGTTTCCCTTTAAAATCCATACCAGACCTAAGGGCCTGGTATGCCCCTGGATGGGAACCCATGCTGGTTTATTTAAAATTTGGCATGGAGTTCCCCCTCAAGATTCAAACACAGTGCCTAGCATTGGCGGGGATCCAAGTAGGATCCCTGCACCAGTGTGAACCCGGCTCGCAAGGTGTCAATCTCGCCGCTTTAAAAGCGGCGAGATTGACACAATATCAGTCAACAATACAGAAGTTGACCAAAGGGTGGTGGCAAAGAGCTGAAAAACCACGTGATTTGGTGAAAGTTGGCTGGAAAAGTACTGCCGTCTGTATGTAATAAAAACTTATGGCCAACGCCCTTTGTACAAAAATCCAAGGGAAAGTTTGTACGAAGTCCTATCGTGTGTATGGGGCTTAAGTGCCACAACTTGGTACACATACCAGTAAAGTCCATTCCTTGTGGGGTGCTCTGGTGAGGATCAGGTGTGTGTCATTAGACTTTGTGCCTCTTTCCTTTTAGGAGTTACACCCTGTCCTGTCCAACATGCTGATGACACTGAAGGCCCTTGTTTGGATGATGTGGTGGCTTCAGTTTCTGCGATTCCATCTCCATTTTTGTGCAAGTGTTTACCTATTGCGCTATTGTAATAAACCTGTGTAGTGGTGTAACACTATGCTGGCTCCTTTTTAAAGATACATGTACAGCACATGCCACACTATTAACCCCTTAGTTTCTAGCTGGTTGGAGATCCTGAGGACTTCATTAGCTTGCAGTGGTGGCTCTAAAAGGCATATACCCATCAAGCGGTTTATGATCTCTTTAACCCCTTGGAGCCAACACCCGGCCCATTAAGGGGTTTTAGGAGCTGGGCGGAGGGGGCGGGGTTTATGGTCATGGGACCAGCAGTCACATGATCAGAAAGCCCCTGATTGCAAGCAGCGATTGGGAGCTTTCCATTAGCCACCGGATAATGGTCCTTGGAGAGTGAAGGGCCCGCACTCCTGGCACAGCTACACTTGCACTAATGCATGTAAATATGCAGCCGCTCGGTGCCAAGGTGTTCCATTATGGAGGAATCACGTGAAAGAAAATCTTTCTGCCTATTATCTCTCATATATAGTCTGGATTTATTCACATGGACACTTTTCACTATCACTTTTTGCACTCTTTGTTCAACATGTAAGTAACTCTTTTGAGATATGAAATATGTTTTATTTAAATAGTTATTTAGTAAATGTTTATTGATATATGTTTCATATATGCACATACTGAGTTTTGCACCAATTTATTTGTTTGAAGTCTTTTGTCTTTTGTTATTTAGTTGCCTATATTGGATATCAGTAGAAAGTGCACCTGTGTATATCATAATCTCTATTGCTTAGTGTATTCCAACTTTAAAGTGATTGCAAATGATCACCGTGTAAAACAACACATTCAGTTTAAAATAGAAATGAAAGGCAAAACATTTTTGTATAGATATAAAAAAAAATTATAAATACCTTTTTTCACTTTTTTTTAAAATAAGTGATCACATTCCCTCTGTTCTCAGCTGCATAAGAGCTGGGAGGAAGAGAAGCAGCAGCACACTGAGCTTCCCAGTAAATGATCGTGCAGTGGGGGCGTTTCAGGACAAGTCTGATCATTGAAGGAGAGTACACTGAGTTCCCAGCATAGCTAGAGATCTGACCACGGTGTGCCCTTCTGCATAGTGTGGTTAGTTTTTAATAGGAAAGCAAGGGGACTAGCAGGAACACCAGGGATTTTCTCACAAAGGAAGAAATATAAAAAGAACAGGATATTTTCTCATACAAGTACATGGTACAGCAGGCACATATCAGGAATATGAAGTGTTGGGGTAACAAACGCTTTAAGTCTGTTGCATCCAAATTTACACCAAGCGCACTGAATATTTTTGCACTCAAAAATTTGTTTAGTTAACAATAACAAACACGTTATACTTACCTGCTCTGTGCAGTGGTTTTGCACAGAGCAGCCTGGATGCTCCTCGTTTTGGGTCCCTCTTTGGTGCTCCTGGCCCCTCTCTCCTGTTGCGTGCCCACCATAGCTAGCAGCTTGCTATGGGGAACCCAAGCTGAGCCACAGCTCCCTGTATCCATTCAGACATGGAGCAGCGGCCAAGCCCTGCCCCTTTTCTCTCCTTTATTGGCTGACTGACTTTGATGGCGCCGTGCTGCTGTCTCAGCAAATGAGGAGGAGAGACCCAGGCAGCCGAGACACTCCTGAAAAAACGCTGGATCTAGATGGACCTCAGGTAAGTATTAGGCGGGCTGCTGCACACTGAAGGCTTTTTATCTTAATATATAGAATGCAATAAGATAAAAAAAAAATTTCTGACTTTACAATCACTTTAAGGTCTGGCCGTCCCTTTTTAAAATAAATGTAATGACCGTTTTAGCAATCGGTGGTTGGGTTGATGAACATGTGGTATTTTGGTGCACATAACTTCACTGTACAAACTATGCTCTGTTGAGCTGCAAACAAAGAGAAGCTTCCCTTGTGTCAACAGCAAGTGTGCACTGCCAACCCAACCCCCCCAAAAAATAAAGGCCACAGTAAAAATATAATATACCTTTCACAATAGATATACTGACTTGGGGAAGAGTACAGTAGGCCGTCTATAGGTGTAATATTGTACTCTTAATTCTGTCTACTTTCTGTTCTCCTCCCTGGCCACAAGCTTTCCCTCTTCATTTGCCTGCCCTTCCCCCTTTGTCATGGAAGGGTGGATACCTATGGCATTAGGTCCCCCCTAGCAGTCATCAAAAATGCAGAAAATAGTTTATTTTTCACCACCAGCATCCCAACCAACAAGAGGTCTGTGAAGGTATATAAATTGGGCCAGGGAATAACATTCCTAAAATTCTACTGACCCCTCAAATTGGGAATATGGCATGATTAGCTGAAAAGGAGGAGGAGGAGGAGGAAAAGGCCACTTTAGCGGTCCAAACAAGTGGTTGAATTGTATGCTTTTAACGAGAAGATTGAAAAGGGCGTATTAGAAGTCTATACAAAATGGTCAATATATGTCCCTGAGGAAGAGGAAATGTACATATTTTGCAAGCACAAAAAAGAGTTGCAATGCATCCTTGGGAGGAGAAGGAAAAGGCCCAGGACTTTTCCACTAGA